>NC_041713.1:991146-1147688 GCF_900700375.1 Denticeps clupeoides | reverse complement strand
GGTGACCACGCCCCTCTGGGTTGTCAATACTAGGCTGAAGCTGCAGGGGGCGAAGTTCCGCAACGCAGACATCCGCCCCACTGATTACGAGGGCATCGTGGGTACGGGCGTCGGTTCACGTCTTTAAACTTTTGGCTTTGTAAAGATACGAGAGTTTCACTTTTGCACGTGTGTTTGCAGCAGCGTGATGTGAAGCTGCATTCTTTAAAATCAACGAATACGGCGTCATTTTTAATAGATTCATTTTTTAAATTCACGTTTCTTACACCCCGCGCAGAGACGTGACCTGAAATAAAATCTACTCGTTAAAATCTGTTTCCATCTGAAGTCATGGTCACTTCCTGTTTACGTGTCACAAGGACAGCAGATCACATGCAGTGTCACCCTCAGCTGTGTCTCTCCGTCTCTGTCCCTGTGTCTCTCCGTCTCTGTCCCCGTGTCTCTCCGTCTCTGTCCCCGTGTCTCCTTGTCCCCGTCTCTCTATGTCCCCATCTCTCTCAATCTTTGACTCTCTGTCTCTGTCCCCGTGTCTCTCTGTCCCCATCTCTCTCCATCCCTGACTCTGTCTCTGTCCCCGTCTCTCCTCGTCCCTGTCTCTCTCTGTCCCTGACTCTCTGTCTCTGTCCCCGTCTCTCCTCGTCCCTGTCTCTCTGTCTCTGTCCCCGTCTCTCTCTGTCCCCGTCTCTCCTCGTCCCCATCTCTCTCCATCCCTGACTCTCTGTCTCTGTCCCCGTCTCTCCTCGTCCCCGTCTCTCTCTGTCCCTGACTCTCTGTCTCTGTCCCAGTCTCTCTCTGTCCCCGTCTCTCCTCGTCCCGTCTCTCTCTGTCCCTGACTCTGTCTTTTTCCAAGTCTCCCTCTATCCCCATCTCTCTCCATCCCTGACTCTCTGTCTCTCCTCGTCCCCGTCTCTCTCTGTCCCTGACTCTCTGTCTCTGTCCCAGTCTCTCTCTGTCCCCGTCTCTCCTCGTCCCGTCTCTCTCTGTCCCTGACTCTGTCTTTTTCCAAGTCTCCCTCTATCCCCATCTCTCTCCATCCCTGACTCTCTGTCTCTGTCCCTGTCTCTCCTCGTCCCCGTCTCTCTCTGTCCCTGACTCTCTGTCTCTGTCCCCGTCTCTCCTCGTCCCTCTCTGTCCCTGACTCTCTGTCTCTGTCCCCGTCTCTCCTCGTCCCTCTCTGTCCCCGACTCTCTGTCTCTGTCCCAGTCTCTCTCCATCCCTGACTCTCTGTCTCTGTCCCCGTCTCTCCTCGTCCCCGTCTCTCTCTGTCCCTGACTCTCTGTCTCTGTCCCAGTCTCTCTCTGTCCCCGTCTCTCCTCGTCCCGTCTCTCTCTGTCCCTGACTCTGTCTTTTTCCAAGTCTCCCTCTATCCCCATCTCTCTCCATCCCTGACTCTCTGTCTCTGTCTCTCCTCGTCCCCGTCTCTCTCTGTCCCTGACTCTCTGTCTCTGTCCCCGTCTCTCCTCGTCCCTCTCTGTCCCTGACTCTCTGTCTCTGTCCCAGTCTCTCTCTGTCCCTGACTCTCTGTCTCTGTCCCCGTCTCTCCTCGTCCCCGTCTCTCTCCGTCCCTGACTCTCTGTCTCCGTCCCCGTCTCTCTGTCCCTCTCTGTTAGACGCCTTTGTGCGGATCGTGCAGGACGAGGGCGCGGGCGCTCTGTGGAACGGCACCTTCCCGTCTCTGCTGCTGGTGCTGAACCCGGCTGTGCAGTTCATGATCTACGAGGGCTTGAAGAGGCAGCTGAGGCGGGGTCTCCTCAGGGAGGTGAGGGCCACGTGTCGGGCCCCCGGGCCGCTTCCGGCTCCAGCCGGGTGTGTCGTTGTGACGCTCTGGTCCTCGCCGTCCAGCCTTTAGGACAACAGCTGCCATTTGAGCTTGAGGAAATGTCTGTTTCTGTCCAGAAGACACGAGGACAGCTGCCAGAGGCTCCAGGAGGTCACGTTCCATTTTTTTCCCCCACACAGCTGTCCTCGACGGAGGTGTTTCTCATCGGCGCCGTTGCCAAGGCGGTCGCCACCACCGCGACGTACCCGCTGCAGACGGCGCAGTCCATCCTGCGGGTGAGTGGCTCCCGACCGCGTCTCCCCGAAAAGCCGCGTAGCGCCTCAACTGTCCTGCCGCTCCTCAGTTCGGCGGACACCGGGCGCCGGCTGCGCGGGGGTCCCGGCTGCTGAGCGGCTTGAGGGGCGTGGCCTACCTGCTGGTCAGCAGGGTCAGGTGGGCGTGCGCCGTCTGAAGCATGATTGATTGAGAGGGGAACGGAGCGCCGTTTGGACAGGATCTCGTTTGGTTTCAGGACGTACGGCGTGCTGGGACTCTTCAAGGGTCTGGAGGCCAAGCTGCTGCAGACCGTCCTCACCGCGGCCCTCATGTTTCTCATCTACGAGAACATCGCCAGTGCAACCTTCAGCATTATGGGGGTGAAGAGACCGCTGGCAAGACGATGAGGCCGGGCGAACTCCCCATATTCCTCACTGCAGACCAGGAACGTCCCACAAGACCTGCGCTTTCGGAGATCCATTATACAACTTGGTTCTTAAACCTGCTCATTTTTATCTGCCTCCAACACGTTCGTATTTAACGAACATAATGTACCTACTTTCTGGGTAGAAGTGTGAGTGTTGGACAAACACCATTCCGGCGCTCTGCTGTGTGGCCGGAACGAAAATAAAGTTTCATTTTTCTCCGACGCTCTGTTTGCTTTGTTCCGGCCGCCACCCCAGGTGGCGTCCCAGCCTCGTTCACTTCGTCAAGATGCGGCATTCGTTTTTCGCTGTATTGCGCGGTATGAAATACTCCTCGAGTCTGGTGAATCGACAGGTATTTAAATGAACGGCCGGTTCCCTTTTACAACACGTGGTACAAAGAATAAACGACCTAAAGCGTGAAAATAAGGAAATGAACTTAAAAACAGGCAATCCAGTGCAAACCAGCTACATGCAGTTCTAGGGGTTCTTATCGAGTTCAAGTTCATCCATCAGCTGCAGAAAGCGTTTTTGTTGTCTTTCTAAGAAAAAAAAATGTGTTTCTTAACCTTCTACTCTTGTTGTAGAAATAATGTAGAAAAAATGAATTCAGAACATTTCATTTATTTCCCGAAATGTATTAAGCGGTACATTTACTTTCATGACACGGATGTTCTGGTCTTTTCGACATTTTCATCGCCAAATTAACCAGAGGAATAAACATCATTTTTTCTGGTTCACTTCGGGAGAAACGCTGTGAAATCTGTGCGGTCGACTATTGGTGACGCCGCCAGACGCGGCCGCCAGAACCGACTGGTGCTTCGCCTGGTCGGTGCCGTGTGAGCGCCGCGATTGGTCAGCGGCACTCAGTCTCCGGTTGCGCGCCACCGGCGAACGCGCGGCGATTGGCCGGCTTCCACGGTGTTTTCGTCGAGACCACGCGTTCCGATTGGGCCGCCTCGTCGCTCGGGGGGCGGGACTAGAGCGCAAACGGGAGGGATTTCCGGTCAAGTTTAAATGGCCATCGGAAACGATTACCGCGGTCGGGCGCAGCAGCAGCAGCAGCGCAGGGACGGATAGTCGGACGCCGCCCGGCCGCACCAGGAGGAGCTTGGCCGCCGCGGAACCGAGGACCGGCCGGCGACGAAGGCGCCGCGGAGCGGTGGAAGCCGCGACCCGCCCGGCGGGGTGGGAGTGTTCCAGGGAAGCTGGCTAAGCTAGTCAGCGCTCCGAGTGAGTTGGTTAGTTGGGATAGTTGGCTAGCTGGTTAGTTTGTTAGTTAGCTAGTTAGCCCTCGCACGGCGCTGTCGGCGCGGACGTGGCGGAGTTACGTAACGACCGCCGCCTCCCTGCGGCTGTTCGGACCGGCCTGTGCTGCGGTAACGCGGGCTCCGGCTCCGGCTCTGAAATGGGTCAGAGCGGCCATTAGCAGATCCGCTGGAAAGTGGAGCAGGTGGGACGTCACGATCTGGTCCTGGAATCCTTAACTTGCACACGTGACCTCTGACCCTCCAGCCTGGCCATGTGACCCCGTGATTTGGGCTCTGCAGTGACGTTCCCCAGTTGGTTGATTCATTCTTTCCCCCGGTTCCCAGCGACTGGCCGGCACTGGCGCTCTGACTCCGGCGAGTCCTTCACATCTGGAGATGTTTTTGCTCCTGTTTTTATGGACCAGCCGCTGTGGAACGGCGTCCAGATCCTCAGTTCTAGACCATTCCGTCAAAACTCGGCGTCTCCAGACTGGCCTGCTGCTCCTTTAGATGTAGTTTATTGTTCTGAAATATGTGCATTATGGGCCATTATGGAGCCACCTTCTAAAATCCCCTTGATTCTCTTCCGCTGTAGAGATGTTTGACGTCTTCTAGGCTGGACATTTCTTTGTAGGCTTTGCTCGCATGAGGAAGCGGAGACTAATCGCTTCTCCCCGCAGAGTCGCCTGGAGCTGCTGAGTGTGTGGAAACGTGCGGGCGTGGTTCCATGCGATCAATGTGACTGATTACCCAACGCTGATGGCTGATCGGCTGATAGCGGCGCTCCGTTCCTGTCCACCTGCTTCTGGATCCCATGTAGTCCGATGGGCCGCGTCTGAGTGGCTGACTTTTTGAGACTTGAGGGAACCCTTCTCGTGGTTGACGTTTACATTTCCGGCATTTACCAGACGCCCTTAACCCTGGAGACACTCAGGGTTAAGTGTCTTGCTCAGGGACACAATGGTAGTAAGTGGGTTTTGAACCTGGGTCTTCTGGTTCATAGGCGGTTGTGTTACCATCAGGATACTACCAGGTCCTGTAGTCGTTGTGCATTTGCAGCCAGGACTGATGCGAGTGAACTTGTCACCTTTATGACTTGAGGGTCCACTTGCAGGGGACTTTTAAAGGTCCCCTGACATGAAAATGTGACTCTTTGTGAGATGGCGATAGGTGTAAAGAGTGCTTTGGTCATTTTGCTTCACCACTCAGATGATCTGATGTGGAATTTGTCCCTTATGACATCCTCCTCCTCCTCATTAGCATTTAAAGCTACAGACGGTGAAAAGTGGCTCTAATTCTGCACCAAGACGTCAGATACAGAATCAGGGGACCAACAAGACCGATATAAATGTCGGGGGACGTTTAAACCCGCCAGTTGAATGGACGCAGGACTCGTGTACAGTAAACCAGCCACAACCGATTATTTCCTTCCACATGCCGCCTTGCTGGGCTCTGAGCTCCGGTATAATTGGAGCTTGCGTTGGTTGGTACGGTTCGAAAAAGCCGCCTCTTGCGTATGGGAAGGAAGACGTGCAAGCCTTCAGAGAACCGCGGTTTTAGGTCCGTAGAAAGGAAAGATTATGATTTATTTTGGGAATCTATGTCATCAAAACTGGGGTGGAGGAGAAGAGGGTTTTTTTTTTTCGGTCTGAGGTGAACGCGTCAACAGCGTGGTGCTGAGAAAGAGACACACTTCCTGTGTGTGTCTCTTGCCACTTCCTGTGGCCCTTTATCGCATCAGCATCATCCTTCAGACGTTTACAGCAGGAGGAGATGAGAAGTAACCAGATGTGCGGGCGAGGTGTCCATCTTCACTCGCTACGACGTGAACGGAACTGTTGACTCTCATCCTGTGGAGCGTTCTCCGGTGACGGTGACGATATGGCCCCCTTACACACGGTGCTACGGGGGTTGTTGAAGTTTCAGATTCTCTTTCCCGCATGTGTCCATCAGCCACGCCCACTGAAGAGCACTGGGCCATTAAGCGCTTAGCGTATGGAATTCAATCATGATAATCGGGGCTGTTAGACGTCTGTGTGGCTTCCGTTAATCCGATTACGCTCTTGTCATCGTACGTTAGCAGGAAGCGCGTTGACTGGAACGAATCTGTCAATCTGCTGAATGTCAATGACTGGACTCTCACTCTCTTTATAATAAAAAACTCTTTAAAAACATGATATAAAATTCCTGTTGGATTCCTTGTCATTTTCACCGATCTGATTCTTTTGTTTTAGTAATAAGCTGATTGGTAAAAATGGGTGTGGCTTAGCCTGGCTGTATTAAAATCTTACTGATTTTCCTGCGTTGGGTTGACCAATGAAAGCCCGGTTGTACGAGCTATGAATCTGCGTACGGGTTGGGTCACCTTGCCAGACTGGGCTTATTGAGTGCATGTCGTCCCGCGGTGAACTCCGCTGAATTTCACGCGTTGACCTTTTCTCCTTGTTTTTATGGTTTTTATTGCAGGACTCTCTGCCGCCCCCCTCCATCAACCCAGCCAGTCATGGACGCCCCAGCAGAGGAGGAGCCAACCCCCTGCAATATAGCCCAACCTGCTGGCCCAGGCTCCGCCCCCAGCCCACAGAGTGACGCGGTGACCAATGAGCTCCAAGAGCTGTCTCTGCAGCCCGTCCCCAACCTGCTGCCCATCCACGAGCGGAAGAATGGTAAGCATGCCAGAAGCTCCATTTTACACTATGGAACATGGTAATAATGTGAAGAATTACGGTCCGTTGGAAGGGCAGAACGTGCCGCGGGCTTGTTTATGGCATCCAGACCTGGAAGCAGGTCTGCCAGGTTCCTCTCAGCGGAACAGGTTTATTTGGGGAATCGGTGCATTTACTGCTGATTCCACAACAGCGGATGGTGGGTGGGGCTGCGAGTGGGTAAGACACCCTTTTATGAACCAGAAGAACACACAGTCCCATTTTCAAATGTACGAGCAAGACCTTTAACCCTGAGTGTCTCCGGTGGGGGGACTGTCCCTGTCACTACTGACTGTAAGGTGCTCTGGACTGTCAGAACTTTGGGTGCGACTCTACAGGTATCTGCCAGTACGGTTCACAGTTCCGTTACGTAAAGAGAACAACACGAGCGTTATTTTCTTGTTTTAGCTGGAGTGCCACAGTAGGTGTGTTAAAACGTATTTTTAATAGACAGATATGAAAGTTGTGTTGTGTGGTGGGCGGAGCCATCAGCTGCTTTACTGTAGTCGGGTTACATGCCGCCGCTGGAACTGGGTTTCCGTGAACCTTCACTGGCCTCACGAGTCGATTCTTCCATTTGACCGCGATTATCAATACCTCGATATCGATGCATCGCGATGAATCCTATAAATTTCCCTACAGTGTCACCTGACGTTTTCAAAAACAAGTTAAGGTCTCGTACACGCTCGGTTTACCCGGGCGTGGCAGAACTGAGGTGAGCATAATAAAAAGAGCGAGATGCTCTTCCTTCCCTGCATTTACATTTCCAGCATTTACCAGACGCCCTTATACAGAGCGACTTAAAACCAGTAGTTACAGGGACAGTCCCCCCCTGGAGACACTCAGGATTAAGTGTCTTGCTCAGCGACACGATGGTAGTAAGTGGGGTTTGAACCTGGGTCTTCTGGCTCATAGGCGAGTGTGTTACCCGCTAGGCCACTAGCCCCAGTGCATGCTTCATCAGAGTCTCCTCCACTACACACCGACCCGAAGCCGTAAACGGCAGAACACGGACCGCTTTTCTGCTCAGACAGACCCACGCAAAATAATACGTGTGGTTTTCTGAGCTCCTGGTAAGAGTGTAATGTCGTGATGTAGATCTCTGGACACTCAGAGACGGTAAAGATCAGCTTTTCCTCCATTCCCGCTTTGTGTGTGTGTGTGTGTGTGTGTGTGTTTTGATAATACGATTTGATTATACGATTCATTTCAACGTGCCAGAATGGCGATTTAAGATGGAAATCTCAGCGTTTCTCTCCGCGTCATTTCCACCAGGGTGAGAGGGGTGAGTGGGTGGAGCCAAAACAGTGATTGGACATTAACTAGAGTGGAGGGGCTCTGGTGACGTCCGCTGTTCTGGGGCCGTAGGAGAGGACCTCACCAGAACGGGCGAACATGTCACTGGACCGTTCTGGACCAATTTCAGAAGCAGAATCCCACGGTTCATCAAGGCGCATTGCACCATGCACAGCTGACCAAACTTCACCCCTATTCAGAAAAGTCCAGATATAAACGTCATGCATGTCGTAATCCAGTCCATGTGCTGCTACCTTTCGCCAGTGAAGCGTGTGTATTATAAATAATACACCGCACGGTGCGCCCGAGATGCCAGATATCAGATGGTGCGGCCGAACCCGCAGCGTATCGCACTTGATGACAGCGGACACGCTAAAAAAAAAAAAGAAAACCCCTTCAGCTTCAGCTGCCGCTTTGTTCCGTTGCTAAGCAACGCCGTTCTGCCAGAAGCAGGCACGACTTGCTGCGTTATACCGTGTTATATAATCCATGGATCTCATCGCTTTTCTTCTGTTCTCGGCCAGTGCAGATTTAAGCAGGAGGTTGCCGGTGTTGGGGGTGGAGGTTGCCGGTGTTGGGGGTGGAGGTTGCCGGTGTTGGTGCTGGAGGTTGCCGGGGTTGGTGCAGGAGGTTGCCGGGGTTGGTGCAGGAGGTTGCCGGGGTTGGTGCAGGAGGTTGGTGCAGGAGGTTGGTGCAGGAGGTTGGTGCAGGAGGTTGGTGCAGGAGGTTGGTGCAGGAGGTTGGTGCAGGAGGTTGGTGCAGGAGGTTGCCGGTGTTGGTGCAGGAGGTTGGTGCAGGAGGTTGCCGGTGTTGGTGCAGGAGGTTGCCGGTGTTGGTGCAGGAGGTTGCCGGTGTTTGTGGTGGAGGTTGCCGGTGTTTGTGGTGGAGGTTGCCGGTGTTTGTGGTGGAGGTTGCCGGTGTTTGTGCTGGAGGTTGCCGGTGTTTGTGCTGGAGGTTGCCGGTGTTGGTGCTGGAGGTTGCCGGTGTTTGTGCTGGAGGTTGCCGGTGTTTGTGCTGGAGGTTGCCGGTGTTGGTGCAGGAGGTTGCCGGTGTTGGTGCAGGAGGTTGGTGCAGGAGGTTGCCGGTGTTGGTGCAGGAGGTTGCCGGTGTTGGTGCAGGAGGTTGCCGGAGGTGCTGAGTGGAGATGAGTAGGGGATGAGGACGCAGAGTAGATCCAGAGTTCACTTTTAAACAAGTTGTCTAGTCAGACTGAAAATGACAGACTGACCTCAGGTCAGGAATAAGAACTACTTTCTCGTTATTATGAACCTTCATCATTAATATGTTCTAATACTCAATTCTGACACGTTCTGTCAACTCATGAGTCTCATCTTACATGCTTCAAAACTAGCAGTACAACTTTTTAACTTGAAATTGCACTCTCCAAACCATCTGTCACGTGGTAGTAGCCTAGTGGGTAACACACTCGCCTATGAACCAGAAGGGTTCGAATCCCACTTACTACCATTGTGTCCCTGAGCAAGACACTTAACCCTAAGTTGCTCCAGGGAGACTGTCCCTGTAACTACTGATTGTAAGTCGCTCTGGATAAGGACGTCTGGTAAATACTGTAAATGTAAATGTTTGACTTGGAGGCCGAGAGTAGAACCCGACTCCGACCCCCAACTACACCGACACAAAGTGTGGAACAGACCTGAACGTTACTGTCTTCCTGCAGCCCAGCTTCTTACAACAGCATTAAAAAGTGTGTGTAAAGGTCTATAAAGGGATTATTGTTACGGTTTTTTTTAAATAATTTATTTTAAGTGAACGTGGGCCAGAGGCGCAGTCACCCTCCTCGGCATCAGCGCATGTGACGTGAGGAGCGAAGTTGGGGCGCAATGGAAGAACCTGTTAGAGATACGGGCGCAGTTAATCATGCTGAGGAGCTACTGCCCCCTGGTGGCTACACCAGGTCCTGTAACGCCAGGGTTCCACCTGGCGAGGCTTGTCTGCTTTTTCTAGGATTTGGGGACGATCGTCTTCGTGCATCTAGACCCGAACTCCGTATGCAGCACGTTAGTCTTGTAAGCATTACCCATGGTGCACTGGAACCACGTCCCCTCTGCGGAGATGATAGGCCGTCTGTCCTTGAGAAACTCAAGCCGCTGGTGGTGCAGGTGATCCGGAGATGAATATAGCCCGTCCGACCAGCTGGACCTGCTATTTTCGAAGCAGCTCCCCACCCCGGAGAGGTGGAGTTCATCTGAGACTTGTTTACAGCTCAAAATGCCGCCCGCCTGCTGCTGGTTCAATAACTGGGATCTCCTGCAGTGCCATGGCGTACGTGGTCCAGCTTCCTGTATTCTTCTCAGAAGCAAAATGGAAAAGCGTCTGCAAAGTAAAGTAAAGTAGAGCAAAATAAGTAGAGAAATGGCCGCTTGCTACGGAGAGTTGAAATTAATAGTACAATCGATGCATCGCGCCGCAGACGTGGACTTTTCTACATATGTCATTTAGATGTCTAAGAAAGACATAAGAAAGTCTGTTTTAAAAGTAGCGCTGGTAGGGGCTGCCTGACCTCAGGGGATGCGGGAACGGAGAAATAGCAAACGTCATGTGACCATGTAGAAAACGTATGGGGTTCATCGCGATGCATCGCTAATCGAATCGTAAGGCCAGTGAAGGTTCGCACCTCGACTGCTTGCTGGGTTATGTTGTAGAGGCGGAGCCCACCCAGCAGCGTTTGTTGGTGTGAAAAGTGGGCCTAGCGGTTAAGGAAGCGGCCCCCGTGATCAGAAGGTTGCCGGTTCGAAATCCCGACCCGCCAAGGTGCCACTGCGGTCCCCTCACACTGCTCCCTGGCGCCTGTCATGGTGCCCAATGCTCACCAAGGATGACGGGTTAAATACGAGGGACACGTGTCACCGTGTGCTGCAGTTTTAGTCCAGTGTCATGGTCTACATTACGTGTCCATTATGATGCTACTGGTCCATTTGAAGATCCCTGAAGCTTCAGTCGTCGCTGTGGTGGTTGTTCACATAGAGCCTGTATATGCTTGAAATTGCTGTTGTGCACAATCTTAAACTTTTTGTAATAAATTGGAGAAAATTTGATATTTTTATTTTTTTAATTATTATCATGAACCTCAATTTGTTTGTATGGCAGCACAATCAGAACTCGTGTCATTGGAATTAGAATTTGTCGCTAATGTGTGTTACTAATTACAACGATTGAGGTGCTGCACTCTATAGAAACCAAATTTTGTGTTTTATATATATATATTATATATATATATAACACACCACACACACACACACACACAACGGATAAAGCCACGGGGTGAACAACCCACACGCATCAGGCAAACCCAGTCCGAGTGACGGATCTGGAGCAGCAGCTTGTCCACTGTGATACAGACTCTCCGGCAATCCCACACACTCTCATCCCCCCTCTCCCTCTCTCTCTCTCTCTACTCTCCTCCCCCCCCCCTTCTCAGCAGTCCATGATCGTTGTTGCAAGCAGCTGATGGTTTCCTCTGCAGCAACTCCGAGCCGATATGCAACCTGCTTGGTTTTGTAGTTTTCTTCTGAAAGTACCTGCTGACAAGTACTTTAGGTGAAGGACCAATTTTAATCTTTTTTTTTTTTTTTTTTTTTTTTTTTTTTTTTTTCTATCAGAAAAGCAAATTGTGGGACTTGCTGGGGTGAGAAGTTTCTTTGTCCCGGTTTGATTACAATGCTGGACACCAACCCCTGTCTTCGTCTCGCCCCGCCTCTTTCGGGCCTCCTCCTATCGGCAGTGGCATGGAGAAGAACCAGGAGGGCAGCTGGGGTAGCGAGCGACATGCCTGTCAGAGTCTCAGGGAAGGTGGGACACGTTCGACACGCATGCATGCTCGTTCACCGCGTTGCATGTAGAATCCCGCCGGTCTGGTTTCGCCGTGGTCCCGGCCATGCGGCGCAGTAGAAAGACCCCTGGACGGCGTCCAGCGCCTCTGGCCAAATGGACCCAGGGACCCTGGTGGCACCTCTGAGCCAGGTACAGGAAGGGAGGGGGCGGAGCTCCAGAGAAACGTGTTCTGGTACCGGTCAGAATAGCGCTGATCTGAAGGTGCTCAGAGGTTAAGAGTGTTGACACTGGCAGATGATGGTGTCTGGATGGACGTCAGCAGCAAAATCTCTAATGCCCTCCTTCATCTTCTCTGCTGTTCCAATTACATGTTCATTTACCAGACGCCCTTATCCAGAGCGACTTAGTCAGTAGTTACAGGGACAGGGTTAAGTGTCCACAATGGTAGTAAGTGGGGTTTGAACCTGGGTCTCCTGGTTCACAGGCGAGTGTGTTACCCACTAGGCTACTACCACCATCACAATTATTCTGTTTGTGCAGATTTAATGAGTTTGTAATTGATATTTATTACTATGATCGTGATTTGAAACCTTTGCATCCATATAGCACATTTTTGGACTGAAATCTTTCACCTCATATAACACACATGCTCGCAGTGTCCTTCTCCAAGAGAGACCATGACCTGCTCCTGGCCTGAAACCCTGGACAGCGCCCTGAAAGCCCACGCTGGCTCTGCAGGGGAAATGCGAGACTGGGGGGGGTGAGGTGTCACCCGTGTCCCCTGGGAAAGGAGCAGGACCATGGGCACGGGAGCCGGGAGCTTTAGGTTTCTTCTGCGTGGGCAGTTCCATGTCGTTTACAGTAATAATCCCAATAACTCATCTGCTGCGGCCGGGCGGGTCGTGTTTCCTGCCGCAATTAGAACCCTGCAGCAGCAGGGAGGGGAGAGGAGGTCGTCCGGTGCGTTTCACGTCGGGGAGGAGGAACGGCGTGGAACCCTGCAGCTGGGAGATGGTGCTGCTGGAGTACACCATGCAGAAGAGCGACGAGACTGAAGCGTTCCTCCAAGCTGCTGAATCTGGGTGGCGGTGCGATGTGGGCGTTCCAGCCCACGCTGCAGAACCAGAATCCTGCCAGATGGTTCTGGACGCAGGCCCTACAACTGACTTCACTTCACCTTCGGCATATGTTACACGTCCCACACACCCTGAAGCACGCCGGAACTGCGGTATTTTATTGGCAAGCAAATGTTCTACGTGCAGCTGTCCAGAAAATCTGATCACCAGAACATTCCAGAACCTAAACCAGTCCTGACTCTTCAAATCATCTGACCCCGCTACTGGTGAGGTTCCATCGGCCAGTTTCCAGCTTCCTTGGTGTGTGGGCTAACGTGGTGTCCTCAATAAAGACCAAGTGCGAATGTATTTCTGTGCCTGCGAATGTGTCGTGTTTCTTCTGTGGTGGTGAGTTTGCATTCTGAAATGGTCTAAAAGTTGCTCCACCTCCTCCTGAGCCGCTACGACGCACTTTGACCTCTGTGATTTGGCATGTTCCTCCTCCTTTGTTCACTTTCGGAGAGGGTACGTCGTTGCTCTCTGCTGCCCCCTGGGGTGGGACAAGATGAGACGTCCATGCTGTTCGTGTTATGGCTCTATTGTTGGTTTATTAATCACATTTTTATTATGGGAGTCGCGCAGATGACGTTACCTCCTCACTTCCTGTTGGAGTTTTGGTGGGTTAGCAGATGGCTGGGAGAGAAAGACTAAGCGATGGTTGCTTATATATAATATAATAGAATATAATCATGTTTTTGTCTGTTCTACTTGGTACTTGTACTATATTGACTGGCCTAAATTGAACTGCATTACTAAATAAGACCAAAGTAAGATTTTCTTCTCAACACTAATACTAATACTCCAACTTTTAGTGGATGGAAACTTGACGAGACTAAAATGAGTCTGATGAAGTCTAAAACGGCAGCTGGACGCGAAGACCAAACCAAAACTAAAATAGACAGGCGTCCGAGAACAGCTACGGTGGGTGGTCTGTGTGATCTCCAGCAGGGCTCGTGCGGTAAATGCTCTTTCGTACCCATCCTCTCCGTATGATTCGCGTTTTTAATTATCGAGAGAGAGATGCGAAAACGGATGCTGAGGAGGTGAAGAACGGAGACTTTTTAAACGCCGTGCTTGTCGGGTTCTGCCCGGCTCGGGCCAGGTCTGGTCTCCATGGCGTTCGGCACTTTCTGAAGCGTGGGCCGCAGCCCCTCTTGTGAAACATCGTTGCCGAAGTGCAGAAGCTGTCTCCACCAGAATCTACGCTCAGAGCGTCGCAGTGCGCCCTTGATCGTTTGACCTCTGGCCCACCTGGTCTGGTCTGCGGTTCCTGGGCTCTGTTGAAGCCACTTGCTGAGGGGACGTGTTAAATTAGCAAGGCTCTCTGACCAAGTGACAAGTGGACGAACTGAGCCCTGCTCCCCGTGACTCCGTGTTGTTCTGTTTCGGCGCTGTTCGGCCAGCTCCTGCTGTCTGTGGTGGTGGAGATGCAGTGAACCTGCTGCCTTGTGGTCCCTGTGCTGTGCGGCATGTACGGTTCTCTTGTTTTTTTTTTGGTGGCGTTACAATCTCTGCCTGTAAGATTTAGGAGAGAAATGACATTAAGATGCCAGCGGCCGCGCGGACGTGTTTTGTTGGAACCGTGTAGTAAACGAAGTCGTGCACGGCGTGCCGATACTTCCTGCAGACACTTCCTGTTTCAGTGTAAAACCTCCCACCATGCCGCCCCTCCCTCTTCTTCCTCCTCGTCGGCTTTCTGTGGCCCCTCCCTGATCAACAAGCTCGCCATCATCAGTCCAGAAAAAAGTTTTAAAAGTTTGAGAAGATCGTGTCGAGCAGCATGGATACTTTGCAGAAATGACCGGTGTCGTTTCGTGGTTCCTTCGTGGTATGCTGGTATGTGCTGGATGTGTTATGACACGTTATTATTTCCGTGACGAGGATCTACTACTACTTTTTAATTGCTCCTTCCCCTTTTTTTGACACTCTGCCTTCTCCTCCTGTTTGCAGTCCTCCAACTCAAGCTTCAGCAGAGAAGAACCCGCGAGGAGCTGGTCAGCCAGGGGATCATGCCACGTGAGTATCTCTCAACCCAACCCTATCAGCCCTGTGCTGTCCATGCTCATGTCGGATTGGATGGGGGTTCCACCAGGACCTGTTTTTGGGCCATTTTACCTCGACTACCATGCATGTTGCATGGCAACAAACGATCGATGACTTGACTTGCTGAGAAAGTCTCTGCCGAAGTAGAATTTCCGGCCGCTGGTTATTTGGACCTTTTTCAGGTAAAAATTCTGCACGTTCTGTAAAGTAATCAGTGGCGCTGCCTTCTGACGTGGACGTAGATCGTTTCAACCCGAGCCTGACAGACGTGCGGCTTTCTTTCCACTCGAAACCGGCGGTTGCTTCATCCTGCCCAGATGCCGGTTTGGTTTGTAGATTACGATGAATCAAGCTCACTTCCTTTGCCTCGTTTAACCTACATTCCCTCGTGCGTTGTTAGCGGGGCGGGCACGCTCATCAGGAAACTAGCCAACTCGTCAAATTCGTGGTGGTTGACGCTCACGTCTCGCCACCTTTTTTTTTTATGAACAAGCGTTGGCCACTCGAGGTCCGTGTGAAGAGTCGAGTCTCCTGTTGGCCCATGACACCGTGCTGAAGTGCAAACCCCCGTTATGTGGGCGACCGGGCTTTGCTTTGAGGAGGCAAGATGTTTGGGTCAGGGCGGGAGTCCGTGGCGAAGCACGGAGGCGGTGGAGGTGCTCAGAATCCAACACACACCCACACAAACGGTACATATTTCACTGAGGAAATGCCCTTTAGCATCCGCTGTTCATTAACTGCTAACAAGCACTGAGCTATTTACACTAACGGGGTTTTCAAATTGTGGTTTGAGTCCAAAATGCAGTTTTTAACCAATACAAAGAAAAGAGATCATATCCAAGCAGGTTTAAATCCCAGGGGGGTGCGAGAACTTTTGCAGCAGTAGCTCCATCGATGTACATCAATTTCTCTCCTTTAACAAACATCCCTCTACACACAGGCGTTCTGAGATCGAGTTTTTTTTAAATATTATAATTGTATGTAGAATTTTTTCTGGTTTCAATTTTTTATTAATGATGTTAATTATTGTCCTCGTCCCGAGTATTATTACTGTAAGTCTGTACAGGTGAACAGTTCTCTGTTTTTTAAACTGTGCTTTACAAATAAATATATTATTATTATTATTAGCATATCTAATGTACCGTAAGAATTGATACGTTGGCCATTTTACTCCTCGCAGATGTTGCTTATGGCAGTGGTGGCCTAGCGAGGTGCCACTGAGCAGAGCACCGTCCCCACACACTGCTCCCCGGGCGCCTGTCATGGTGCCCACTGTCACCAAGGGTGATGGTTAAAGGACACATTTCACCGTGACACCATGTGCTGTATAATGACAGTTACTTTCACTTTACTTTCACTTTCAATAATGCCCCTCTTGATGGATGTTTGTGAAAGTTTCTCTCCTTTTGAGGCAATTTATAATTTTATTAAGGTGTCCATTTTACATGTTGAAGCTTGTTGCATCTCTAGACCTGGGTCTAGACCTCCTCCTTTATTTTGCTCCTTCCTGCTGCCTTGACAGGACTCCTTGTGAGGAGTATTGTTGATGGACCCAGACCCCCAGAATCCGTTTGAAATCTTGGTGCTTTTGCAATAGCCACTGCCAACTTCCCCTCCTCTTCAGTTCTGCTTTCTCACAGCAGGCAGAAGCATAGGAGGAGGTCATCAGGGTGGTCAGGAGAGGATCATTGAAATATATTTATACTAATACTTAATACAAATCTCCAGTCTTGGGGCTTGGCTGAATGGAATGATCTGATCTGGTTTGTTTTATTCCTGCAGTCATTTTAGATCATTGCAGTACCGCTCAATACGTTTCATTTTCACTTTCGTTAAGGAGACCCAACAGTAGTGCCTGGTGACTATGGAGGTACCACAGGGTGGTAGTAACCTAGTGGGTAACACACTCGCCTACGAACCAGAAGACCCAGGTTCAAACCCTGAGCAGGACACTTAACCCTGAGTGTCCCCAGGGGGGGGACTGTCCGTGTAACTACTGACTAAGTCGCTCTGGGTAAGGGCATCTGGTAAATACTGTAAAAGATGCTATCGTGTTCTCATTTTTTAATATTTTTTCACCCAGTCGATGGTGTGAAGCAGAAGAAAAAAGGTTCTTGAAATGTAGTCGTGTGCATGAGGTGCTAAAACACATATGAAGTCATTTTAGCAGCAACTAAATGCTAGAATTAGTGCTGTTTCCTGCACGGGAGAAGCTTTTTGAAAGTATGCGTTACCCCCAGCAGATCAGGTCTGAAATAATAGAATGTTTGGTGAACTTTGTCATCTCACCATGTACAAGACACGAGATTGCGAACCTTCGTGGATACGTGGAAATGGAAAAGAACACACAACACAAAAACATGACAAAGGTCTACCAGAAGTTAGTGAAAGTGTCCGAATCCAGTCCAATCAGGGTTCCAATAGTCACATGCGTCCACCACCAGAAGGTCCTGCAGTGGAAGAAAGTGTCCTGTGTCTGATGCGTCACGTGGTTGGTCTTGGTGCTATGTGTTCATCATCTACCAAAGATCTACTATGGGAAGAAGACAAGCTGGTGGAGGCAGTGTGATTATTCAGAGAGGAACCTTGGTTCCTGTGTTCATGTGGCTGTTCCTGCCCCTGAAGGCAGTAAGCCCTCATCTGATTGAACCTCCAAATTCTCCAGCTCTCAGGCCAATCCAGCTTATGTGGTATGTGCTGGAAAAACAAGTTTCATCCATGGAGGCTCCATCTCACAACTTGCAGCTTCTTGCAGCTTTCCACTGACAACTTCATACCAGATACCCCAGCAGATACCTTCAGAGGCCTCCATGACCAATATTATGGCTGATGGGGGCATGTAAAGGCAGTATTCTTGCTGTTAACATACAGCCGCGGTCCGTACTATGTGCACGTGCTTAAAAATGAACGGAAGTGATATGGTTTTAATACCTAATTAACATAAAAAAACGTAATTTTTTTAGGGGCAGTATTGTAAAAGTGAAGTGATTGTCACTTGTGATACACAGCAGCACAGAACACGGTGCACACGGTGAAATTTGTCCCATCACCCTGAGGGAGCGGTGGCACCATGACAGGCGCACGGGGACGGGACCTCAGTGGTACCTTGGCGGATCGGGATTCTAACCGGCAACCTTCTGATTACGGGGCCGCTTCCTTAACCACTAGGCCACCGCTGACCCATGCTAGGCCACCACTATAAGATTTGCACTCAACAGATGTGGTTTGCTGCCTCGACACTGACTCCTGGTGGTAAGGAGTACACACTACAGAGAACAACACACAGTACAGTATGTCAGCACAAACGTTAACGATGCAACGTTGTACGGATACGTATTTCTTGCTTAAGGGTTATTGAAAATTCCCCAACACAGAACACAAATTATTCCTTTAGATCACCAGACCACAGTAGACCTGAGGAACACTTTTATTAAAGTCCTTACAGCCAAGTTATTGTCTGGTGTTGTCCACACTCATCTCTTCATCCAAATGTCACTTGCGTGACTGACCAGCTGGACTGACTGGGGGTGTAGCTGCACACACACACACACACACACACACACACACACACACACAGTATAGCTATAAAAAGCGACACACTACCAGTTATTTAAAACACAGCCTTCAATATGTCTACTGGATACTTGCATATTGAGGAAATACAGGAAAAAGCTGAATTAAAAATCGTGTGTGTATGCTTTTTATATATATATATATATATATATCTCCACCCCTATTTAGCATTGTCTTGCCACGTTATGGTACATTAGATGATAATAATATTGATTCATGTTCAGACAATTGCATTCATGCTATGACTGGTCTGTGAATGTAGTCATGATTTCCCAGTCATGCCATTTTATTTAAAAATGTCTGCTTCCTGTTACCCTGTGCTGAGCAGGCACAGGAAGTGAAATAAGGAAGAGTGAAAGTGGGGTGTACACACACACACATATATATATATTCCGTACACAGATGAATGAGTGAGCACCACTGTGTGTGAGATGCATGTGTCGGAAAACTATTTTAGGAACTCGCAAGTTCTCTGTGTTAACCGCGCCATCTGGGACGTATCCACGTAACCAAGGAAACAGAAAAGGTCGCGGGGTGATGAGTGGCGGGCCTTCAGCTCTTTGTCCGTCTGACAGGTGGCGCCAGAGAACGCGGTGAAGATCAGAGCCGACGTGGCCGACTGCAGAAAAACGTGCCTTTTTCACTGCCAGCGCACTGTTGCCATGGCGACTCCTAACTCCGCCCTTCCAGTGCTTGGCCCCACCGAGAGTGTGTGGTGTGTGTGAAGTGCCCTGAAGTGAACAGCTGTGTGTGTGTGTGTGTGTGTGTGTGTGTGTGTGTGTGTGTGTGTGTGCACACTGAGGTGAACTGAAGCTTCACTCCACTGTCAGTCTGACCACCGGCACTGAGACCTGGGGGGGTCACGCAACACACAGACACACACTCACACACACACACACACACACACTCTCTCTCTCTCAATTATTTACACCCCCCCCCCGTTCTCATTCACTACATGCATTCTGTTTACACACACACTTGCACGCTCGTTCCACTCGTGGAAACTTGTGTCTCCAGCACCCAGATGATCAGCTTCCCGCCGCGTAGAGACGCTGCTTTTATTTTTAGCTCCCCTGACACCAATATTTGGTGGATCAGAGTCTCCTGCCGAGGTTTTAGTCGCTGGCGTTGTCCTGGCGTGGAAGGCTTGTGAATGAATTTCTGCACGTTCTACAGAAGCCCCGCTTTCCGCTTTTCCTCTGCTGTGTCCCCCCCCAGGAACCCGTCTCCGCATTTGCATTTCTATAATTCGCTCTACAGGCTTTTTGAGATGCATTGAGGCCAAAGCAAATTAAATTCATGAGCTTGTCCTGCAACACAATGAGACGACGCAAATGAAACCTCAGCGCTGGTGAAAATAGAGCTGTGCCGCGGCGTGGGTGTACAACTTCTTCCAGCAAATACTTCTCCAGTAAATAATCCGGCACGTGCGCAATTTAGAAAGGGGGAGCGGGCGGGTGCTAATATATTCTGGGTGAAGTTTATTTTTAAAAAAATCTGATTTCTTAGACCACATTTACATCATTTACCAGACGCCCTTATCCAGAGCGCCTTACAGTCAGTAGTTACAGTGACAGTCCCCCCCCGGAGACACTCAGGGACACGATGGTAGGAAGTGGGGTTTGAACCTGGGTCTTCTGGTTCACAGGCAAGTGTGTTACCCACTAGGCCACTACCAGCCACCCTGTTCCACAGGAAGTTCTTTGCATCTTCAGGGACCTTGATAAGAGAATCCAGGTGTGATGCACGTGTACATTGAACCGTGTGTTCACCCATCACTCGCACCTTTTTCCTGTAACATGTAACGATCCACTCAACGGTTAGCGTGTTTAACCGTATAATCCGGTTCCACGCGATAGCAGCAGAGTACGCCGAGCCGTTGCGAGTAGATTATTTAAAACTTAACGTCTCCTTATCTTCTCATGAAATGTTATATCTGAATGAACTGGTATGGAGTGGTGGTACGTTGCTTTTTACGGTTCAGATGTTGGTCTTCATGTTCTTCTCGTTGCATTTCAGCGTTGAAAAGCCCGGCAGCCTTCCATGAACAGAGACGGAGTTTAGAGCGAGCTCGGGTGAGTGTTCCAACGGGCCGCATTAACACCTCCTCCAGCCCCGCCCGTCATTCACGTGACCCGCATCTCTCCCTGCTTCTCTCCCGCAGACCGAAGACTACCTGAAGAGGAAGATACGCAGTCGGCCGGAGCGGGCGGAGCTGGTTAGGATGCACATTCTAGAGGGTCCGTTTTTAAAATGAGATTGTAGAAAATCACGTCTCTGTATCCACTGACGTTCTGCAGATCTTATTCATGGCATCCGGGCGTCTTGTGTTAATCCACAGAGACGTCAGCAGAACCCTCCCTTCAGGCTAAACAGCTCCAGCTGAAGCGGGCGCGGCTGGCTGACGACCTGAACGACAAAATCTCGCACCGGCCCGGACCCATGGACCTGATCCACAAGAACATCCTGCCAATCCACAGCAGCATCAAACAGGCCATCATAGGTACCTTCACATCAAATACATCATACCTGTTCAAACAGCTACCTGCTCCAGTGGGCGGAGTTAAAGGTGGTCTAGATTGCTGGACCCCTTCATCTACCTGCTCCAGTGGGCGGAGTTAATGGTGGTCTAGATTGCTGGACCTCTTCGCCTGCCTGCTCCAGTGGGCGGAGTTAAAGTTGGTCTAGATTGCTGGACCCCTTCACCTGCCTGCTCCAGTGGGCGGAGTTAAAGGTGGTCTAGATTGCTGGACCCCTTCATCTACCTGCTCCAGTGGGCGGAGTTAAAGGTGGTCTAGATTGCTGGACCCCTTCGCCTGCCTGCTCCAGTGGGCGGAGTTAAAGGTGGTCTAGATTGCTGGACCAATTCACCTGCCTGCTCCAGTGGGCGGAGTTAAAGGTGGTCTAGATTGCTGGACCCCTTCACCTGCCTGCTCCAGTGGGCGGAGTTAAAGGTGGTCTAGATTGCTGGACCCCTTCGCCTGCCTGCTCCAGTGGGCGGAGTTAAAGGTGGTCTAGATTGCTGCATCAGTTGTGAGAAATACACTACTTGTGAATACTTGTTTATACACTAAGATGCGCAATGAAAATAAAAATAATAAAATGAGGAATTGTTGCTAGTCGTTACTTCGAGGTTAAGGTGCAGGGCAAACTTCTAAGTTTTGTAGAGTCAGAATCCCAGATGTAGTTTATGCCCAGCTCCTCATCATCATCATAATCATCATCAGTGCAGCGTAATGACCTCCTGATTAAACTTCCCTCCTGTGCTGCACCCGCAACACCATCAAACAGACTCTTAAATGCACCAGGCTGCTTTACTCTGTCGTAAACACGCCGTCTTGACTGCTTTCAGTAGAGCATCCAAACAAAAACACACACACACACACACACACACACACACACAAACACACATTAAGATCAGGGCAGAGTAAAAATGTGGGGCGTGTGTTTGTATAGCAGTGAGGGAGCCGTTCATTATCTCACCGATTGGGGATTAATGACGCTTAACCCTACAGTTCTGACAGTAAGCACACCTACGCTAATGGTATTTACACACACACACACACACACACACACACACACACACACACAGTGTTTCTGCTGTGGCTTAATGGTCTCTCTTTCTCAGAAACAGAGTTCCCTAAAGTGGCCATCGGGGTGGAGAACTCATCGTTTGACGAGGACAGCAGTGATGCTCTCTCTCCGGACCAGGCCATCAGTCAAGACTCGCCGCTGGGCTCCGCCCCTCTATCATCCCCAACTGAAGCTCTAGCCTTTTGCGGCACCTCTCCAGCACAGGTCTGTTTTTTTATCACCATGTTATGCAGCTAAAAAAAGGTTCTTTCCTCCCCTGATCAGTAATTCCAAGAACCATGATGACGTAGGATGGTCTGACTCTTCTTCATCTGTTCATATCTGTTCAGTATTTGTATTATAAGGCGATTTGTTGAAGAATTCCCTGAAACACTAAAAATTGGGATTTGAACTGGAATGGTCACCTCTGCAGCCCACTAATGACTCCGCCTTCCTGCAGGTCATCTCCAACGTCCCGCCCCCACCGCCGCCTCCACCTCCTCCACCCTCCACTTCTGTCCCCTCCCCATCACTGAATGTGTCCAATGGGACTGCAGCACAGAAGCCGAGCCCTGCACTTATAAAGGTTATTGATAATCACCATCTCAATTTTCTAATACCAAAAATCAGTTGTTTTTTTTTGTTTTTTTCAATATGCTGCGGTCATAATTTATAACGTTAACAGACGCAGGCCAAGTCCACATCAGAACGGTCTGTGCAGAGAGCCAAGAAGTCCAAAGACAGTAAGCCCAAAGTGAAGAAGCTGAAGTACCACCAGTACATCCCACCGGACCAGAAGGCGGAGCGAGAGCCGCCGCCGCAGCTGGACTCCGCCTACGCCAAGATCCTGCACCAGCAGCAGCTCTTCCTGCAGCTGCAGATCATCAGCCAGCAGCAGCAGCACTACAACTACCACACCATCCTGCCTGCTCCACCCAAGTGAGTGTGCAGTTATTTACACATACAGTCAGTAGTTACAGGGACAGTCCCCCCCTGGAGACACGATGGTGGGAAGTGGGGTTTGAACCTGGGTCTTCTGGGTCGCTCATAGGCGAGTGTGATTCACACCAGGCTACTAGCACCACATGTTATATGCTTGTGACTTTGTGGTCATGTATGACTCTTCAGACCCCCGGCAGAGCAACAGCCTGCTCCAACCAACGGTCCCTCCCCCTCCAGAACGACCCCCACGGCCACATCAGCCTTGTCCAATCAGAGCGGCCCCAGCAGACCGGGCATCCATCCTGGGCTGTTGCCTCCTAACCTGGATGAGCTGAAGGTATCTGCTGTGACCTGTAGAAGATGTACGTGTTAAGTTCATTCTGAGCACCAGTACGGCCTCTGGACGCTCTGGCCGCCGCACTCGTGCGGATTTGCGGTGTCTGTTCCGTACTGCGGCCGCGCGTGGAGCCGGGTGAAGGTGATGGGTGTGTCTGCGTGTCCCGACAGGTGGCCGAGCTCAAACACGAGCTCAAGCTGCGAGGCCTGCCCGTCTCCGGCACCAAGAACGACCTCATCGAGCGTCTGAGGAGCTTGCAGGAGCCCCACGGGACCCAGAAGGGCGGCGCCACCACCCAGCCCGCCGCGGGCGGAGTGCCCGTCGTTCACCAGCCACCAGACGCTGGCGTGGTGGTGGCAACTTTCCCATTTGCTACCACTGTCCCAGGGGGAGGGGCCCCAGCACACGTGATGCATTTTGGGGGCTCCTCCTCTCCGCCGGTCTCGCCCGCGACCTCCGATCGCTCGGGGGCGGGGATGAGTCCAGATGAGGCCAGCTGTAACGGGGACGCTTTCGGGGAGATGGTACGGCCCTCCGTACGTTTAATTCACACCAAACAGGCAAAAAGTGATCAATAAAAACCAATATAAGCATTTATCGAGGTGATGAAGTAATAAGTAAGTGATCTTCTGGAACGTTCTTCTCCTGAAGGTGACCTCCCCCCTGACTCAGCTCACGCTGCAGCCCTCTCCCCAGCACCCCTCCATGGTGAAGGAGGAGCTCTCCGGGCCAGCCGCCGCCTCCTGCCGCTTCTCCCGGCTGAGCTCCACCCTCACCGACAAGGACCTGATGCTGCAGGAGAAGGACAAGCAGATCGAGGAGCTGACGCGCATGCTGCTGCAGAAGCAGCGTCTGGTGGAGACCCTGCGCTCGCAGCTGCAGCAGGGCCGCGGGGACCGGCCCACAGACCACGTCGCGGTGAAGGAGGAGCCGCCCGACGTGCCCCGCTGCTGCGTCTCGCCGGTGGAGGCGGTCCGGATCACCATCAAGGAGGAGGTGATGGACGAGGCTGAGGACGGCGTCAAGGCGGTCGTGCCGATGCCTCCACAGCCGAAGGCCCAGACAAAGTCCATGCAGATGCAGCTGGAGATCCTGAGGCTCCAGCAGGCACAGCGGGAGAAGGAGCTTCAACTGGCCAATCAGCAAAAGCAGGAGCAGCAGACGGTTCTGCAGCAGAACCAGCAGAACCTCCAGAGACGTGCACATCAGAGGAAGAAGAAGCAGCCGCAGAAGGTTCTGCAGCCTCCACAGCCGGAAGCTCAGCAGCAGTTACCTTCTCAGCAGGTCTGATCATTTGGACTTCTGCATGGACTTCTTTGGCCAGTCAAGAAGTCCATGATGAAACCAGAAATGTACTTTTCCTAACTATGTCTTTCCCGCGGCGTCTCAGGTGTTTACCAATCAGCAGTCAGGCTCCGCCCCCGCTTTCCCATTGGACATCCTGAAGAACCACCCTGCACACACCCTGGTGAAGGACAGCAACGGGAACCATTTCCTGATAGCCCTGACCAATCACAACGCAGAGACCCCGGGCCCGGGTTCCACGCAGGGCAAAGCGACCAATCACGTCAAGCTGCAGGTACAGCTGCCCTCCGTAAACCCGACATTTTTATGGGAGCTTCTGATGGCGTTTTAAATTTTTTTTTCTATATGTCTTTTCAGAGACTGCTGTCGACGCCCGGTAAGCTGCCCAGCCAGGCGCAGAGCAGGGCAGCCCACTCCAAAAAAGCAGCTGGACATCCAACCAAAAAGGTGCGGAGGTCCTTCAGAGGCTTTTTAAAACGAGAGCGGCCTTCTCTCTGCTTCATAAGTTGCGTTTAATTGTTTAGGCGGGGATTTGTAATTCTCATAATTAAAAGGCTAATATCCCTCATCATTGTGATTAATGTAATATGGGATGTGCCAGATGAGGCTTTTAGCTAATTTGCAGTTTAGTTCATTAAGATTGATCCTGCTCGTTTTTTATTTTTTTCTCTCTCTTTCTTCTTCAAGGGACAAAAGACGGGTCTGCATCTTCCAGCCAATCACATTCAAGCAGCGCCAACATCCATCTCTGCTCCCCCCACCCTCCAGCCTTTCTTTCCCAGCACTGAGTCCACCTCGTCCACAAACCCGACCCCGTCCTCCCCGAGCCAAGCGGTAATTTCTGTCAAAATGTAACAATAAGTAACTTCCCCTATTATTATTTTATTTGCTTTTTATATCGTTCTAATATTGTACCTGAAGTCTCGTTCTGAAATTCAGCCTCGGTGAAGAATTACATTTCCCAGGACGCGCCGTTTTGGTGTCTGTAGCTTTAAAAGCAAATGAGGAGGAGAGAGGCCAATAGAAGTTGAGCGGCCACTCGCGGAAATGACGTCATGAAATGAAAGTGAAGTGATGGTCATTGTGTAACACTGCAGCACAGCACACTGTGACACAGTGAAACATGTCCTCTGTATTTAACCATCACCCTTAGTGATCAGTGGGCTGTGCTTCACACGTTTGGAAGCCATGACAGTTGGTGGAGATAATGTTTTAGGGTAGGGGTGGTATGGGAGCTAACCTTTCCCCTTATGACGTCATAAGGGGACAAATTCCAGATCCGACCGTCTGAGCAGCCGATCTCTGAACGGTGAAGCAGAACGTTCAAAACACTCTTTACACCGACCACCATTTCTAGCCACTGCAGGACCATAGACAGACTAGAGGAACTCGTATTAATGTTAAATCATCTCACAAAGTCACATTTTCATCTCAAAGGATCTTTATTATACATATAAGGCTTCTAGATTTTGTCTTTTGTGTGCTCTTAAAAGCTATAAAACACACACTTACGTATATTGTGTGTGTGTGTGTGTGTGTGTGTGTGTGTGTGCATGCATGTTGCCAAAGCTGCTTATTTATTTGCAGTTGTCTCTGGATTTTTTTTTCGTGGTGAAATCCAGGATATTGGTCGTCTTTGATGTCCTTCTTTTGTCCTTTTCAGGGTAACGTATGTCCAGATCTGGACCAGAACGTCCTGTTCACCCCTCCCTCACCTAAAGACTCCCCCGGCTCTCCTCGTGGAAAGGTATCTGTCGCGGTTCTCCCCGCTTTAACGCGGAATGGCTCTCGTTGTCGTGCTGCTGACGCGTGCTGATTCCCGTTTCAGGAGAACGGCTCCACGCAGCACATGGACGACCTGTTCGACATCCTGATTCAGACCGGAGGTGAGCTTCAGCACCATCAACGCCTGTTTTTATCAACTTTCGTCCTTTATTCTGACTCCTGTGCTGATTTTTTAACATTTTTTTTAGAAATTGCAGATCCAGACCCTGCCCTCTCCAGACTCCGCCCTAATACACCACCAGACCCCGCCGCTTTCTCTCTGTCCCCTCCCACTCCCCCAGAATCCAACACGCCCGCTCAGCCCTCCGACCCACAAACCAGCACCCAGGAAGTGGCCAGCGGTTCAGAGGCCGTCATGGGAAGCGGCCGCCTGGAGGACTTCCTGGAGACCACCACAGGGAAGCCTCTCCTGGGCGTGGAGCCTGGCGGCCCCCCGACGCTCATCGACGACCTGCACAGCGAGATGCTGAGCACCTCCAGCATCCTGGACCACCCGCCCTCGCCTATGGACACCTTCGAGGCAGGCTACTCCCCCCTGCCCCCGGCGCCCGGGCTCGATTTTGGGGACCCCATCCTGGACAGCATGGATTGGCTGGACATCACCATGGGCGGGGGCGGCAGCGAGGTGCCCGGCGTGACGGGCCTCAGCTCCCACGCGCCCCCCAGCCTCTTCTCCACGGACTTCCTGGACGGCCCGGACCTGCAGCTGCAGTGGGACTCGTGCTTATAGTGTAAACGTCCATCCCGTTTTTCTAAAGTTCATACGACTGCCTGCTGACCTGATCTGCTGAAGTAGAGCACTCTGCCGCTTGTCCCCCGCTCACCGAGTCTTTATTCCACGCGTTTAGTTGGGAAGTGCCATACGGGGCGGACGCTAGCAGACGTTCCTGTCAGACGATCACTTTTCCCCGACCTCCCGGCTCCAGTCTCGCTATGCAAAACCATCACGTCTATAAACGTCAAATGAAACGTGAATCTTCTGATTCCTAAATAGGTTTGCATGGCGACCCATGCGTCTGATGTACAGCGTAAAACTCTGTTTCTTTATCTTCACTCGATCCGCACGTTCGGATAAACGCGCGTGCGGTGGTGGTGTTTACGGGCCCTCGGGGGCGGAGCCTCCTGTCTATAAATGCACTTGTTGGTGGGGGGGCGGGTTCTGGAGGCGGTGGAAGCAGAACCGGAGCACTTCAGCAGGCCGGTGAAGACTGAGGGTGGAGGTCGAGGTGATGGGTATCTGGACCTGCGCACACACACACACACACACACACACACACACACACACACACACACACCCCTTCTGAGTGCCACTTGCATGTGTTGTGAAAGGACTGTCAGGATGTCTTGTATGTTTTTTGGACTGCTTGTGTGTGTGTGTGTGTGTGTGTGTGTGTGTGTGTGTGTGTGTGAGAGAGAGAGAGAGAGAGATGGTGTTGGTCCTTTTCTGACATACGACGGCGCTGGTGCCTCTTTTTCCATCAAGCTGGACTCACATGACCAGACAGCTCAACCTTCTCTTCTCTCCACCCTTTCGTCCTTCTCATTGGCTGTCCTAATAAACTGCTGGGTTTGGGGGGCTTGGGATGTACTTTAGGGCTTTGTGCACATATGGACATTTCTATTGTATTTGTTTTTTAAGTAAAGGTGAATGGTTGTCTGGAATAAACAAGATTTCAGTGTTCAGTGTGTGTTTGTGTGTGCACTCACAGCGCTTCAGGTTGTGGAAGAGATCAGGAGTCTGAAAAAGAAAACTGCAGGAGCTTCATCTTAACTTCTTCTTCAGGTAACTTCTCTGTAATTTGTTGCTGCTTAACGAATTAAATTCTAATCACTGCGGTTAAAACAGAACTACTCAAACATTTACTCCTCAACAGTGAGAACAAGTAGAGCCTCAACACCCCAATTTACCGTGACCTCATGAACTCAGATGTTGGGCTGCTTGACCCAAAGCGCAAGTTTATGTGGCATCAGCATGAAATGAAAAGGAGAAGTTATCATAAACATCGTATCAATATTTTATTTCGATCCTGTGTTTCAAATTGTAAATGAGATTTATCAATAATTTCAACCCAGCTTCTGTCTCCATGTTTGGGGCGGGCCTGTTGAATAGACCCGCCCCCCACTGCCGACTGATTAATCATGGAGGCGGAGCCTTCACTTTACTGCAGAGGGTCATCACTTAAGGAAATGAAGGCACCTGAGATCAGCAGCAGAACCACCTCCCACCACCAGGGGGCGCTCTTTTTCCTTTACACCGAGCCGAGGTGAGCCCTATGGCTGGGTTCCTTCTCAGGGCCTCCAGTTTAATTGAGTTCATTATGCGGCGAATGAGAAGATCGATGGTCCTCATCCTTCTAATGCAGAAGGCCGTCAATTCCTGTCCGGCGCCGAGCGGCGTGAGTGGCAGCTGTGAGTTACGGAGCTGACAGGCGCAGGCGGAGCATCTGGACGGCCAGAGCATCGTGTGGGCATGCTTCAGGCTGCTGCACCAGCATGCCCGGCTGACCCCTGCCAAGAATGTGCTCATGCATTAGGCCCACGCCGCTGTTCTCCGACTGGATGTGAAAGTGAAGTGATTGTCACTTGTGATGCACGGCACACGGTGCACACAGTGAAATTTGTCCTCTGCATTTAACCCGTCAGTGAGCATTGGCAGCCATGACAGGCGCCCGGGGAGCAGTGTGTGGGGACGGTGCTTTGCTCTGTGGCACCTTGGCAGATCGGGATTCGAACCGGCAACCTTCTGATAACGGGGCCATTTCCTTAACCGCTAGGCCTGATGGAGGAGGGCCCTCGGCTCCCGTTCAACGCTTATCAGCTTTTTTAAAGCAACAGGACTAGGGCCACCACTGTACTGTCAGAGCACTGAGGAAATACCCAGCACTGAGGTTGCCAGATTGTTGCTCCTCCAAACCCCCCCTCGATTCCCCCGCCGTCAATCACGCCGTTTGTGGCATTAACGTCGTGGTGCCAGGGCTGGCGGCGGCCTTATCTCGGGCGCGCACGTCCCACTCTCACGCACTCGCACCCGAGTCCCTCCCCCTGCTGTCACCTTCTCCCGCTCGTCTGCCTTCTGTTGAGGCGGGGCCCTCGCTTCCTGCCATTTTTTATTCTGCGTCGCTGCCCTTCGTCTGCAGGCTCCCTGCTTATCAGCGCCGAGTCGCGTTCGGGGAAAAGACGTGGAAACGTCACGCCGTCACGTGCATGCAAACGCCCAGGGGCGCCACGTCCGGCCACGCCCTTCAGGTCAAGGGCACGTTTATCCATGCAAAGGTCGCGGGCCGGAGTGAGTTCGTTTGAAGGGTGGAGGGAAATGAGTTCGAGCAGCGCATGTTTTATTCTAATAATCATTCGTTTAGAAGGACTGACCAATACATTTTGCGTTGAATTAAAAATATAGATATTTTCATCTACTGTACTCACCAATTATTATAAAGTAGTGCATTGCTGTGCAGTAGATTCTCCCCAATGGACAAAATTACCGAGATACTGACGAAGCCTGAATTGGATTTCCTCCATATTGCAGGTTATGGGGACAGAATATTTTGCTCGGTCCTGAAAAAGGTGACGCTAGGAAGGTGCGCAGCCTGCACGATTTCATTCAAGTCTTCATTCTGTTCGCAGCGAATGCCTGTAAGTGGGAAGGAAGCGACGCTGATGCGCGTGAACACAGGGAACACGCGTACAAGACAGATTGCTAATATCCTTTTAATTTTTTATGAAGTGTATACAAAGAACACCCAGTAAAGTTTTCACTATAAAGACGTACTTTTAAAAAGTCTGACGTTGACTCTTTATGCTTAGAAACTGAGCCGTGATCGGTGGTGGTTTATGTCTTTCTTTGTGGCTTCGGTATGTGAAGGTTCTTCATGGACCTGGTTGAACATCACCAGGAGCTCCACCACAGTTCAGCACAGTCCTTCCAGCTCCGTTATTCCCTGAAAGTGGAAGCTTTTTATTGCACTCAACACAAACCTGAACCTGAACCCAGGACCTGCAGGACAACCTACGGGCGGTTCTTCTTATTTTGCTTTGTCTGACGCAGTCCTCTACTGTAGTGGAAGAACATGGGATGAGACAAAAAGAGGAGGAGGATGGAGGGCAGAAGAATAAAAAGCACAGAGGGTGGACAGGCGGCAGATGAGCCTTGGGCGACTGGTGTCGCGGTGATTCCTCTCCTCCCTTCTCCCACGCGGATGGATGTAGTGCAGGCCCTGAAGACGCAGCAGCAGCTGGGTGCCCACCAGTCCATGCAGGGAGAGGAGGAGTGGGTGACCTTGAAGCCCCAAACAGACCCAGATGGCCCAATTTCATTCATATTGATCATTTCTGCTTGAATATAAAGGTAAAATCACTGATTCTGATGATTTCTCTGTGCTTAATAATAATAATAAGTAGTAGCTGCATGTGAGACGGATCGTGTTTTGTAGGTGAGTCTGAGCGTCTTGGTGTTTGTAGAGGGGAAAACGAGAAGAAAGGGGCGGTGTTTGGAGAAGTGCCATGCTCTAATGCATTTGGGGACAAAGGACTGCATTTGAAGGAGAAGGACGCCGTTCTGATGAAGGAAGGAAGGGGCGGGGCTGTCGGGTGGCCCAAAATGCATGTTGTCCAGTTGGAGGCACTCCAAAATGGCCCAAAAGCTCTGGTATCCCTGCCAATCAATATAATGGTTGCTACCGATTGGTTTATCCTGCGAAGGCCACACCCCCGTCCACCAGACACAAGCATCACGGATTGGTTGATGAGTGTGAAAATGATGGCGATCGTATGATATGACCTTCAGTCAGCAGATCTCAGCTCTCAACATCTTTGGGAGGATTTTTTAACACCATCATCATCATGATCATCATCATGGTACAGCAACCTGGTACGACGGCACGTGTGATGCGTCCAGCGTACCAGAAGTCCTGCAGGCGCTGGGCGGCTCTTTGGAGGCCTTATGTGGGTCTTCAACATGTTTGATAGTAAGTTTGTGGTACAAACGGCGCCCCCCACCACCCAGGCAGTGTACGTTAAATGTTTTTCTCGGGTTGCGGTTTGGTCCCAGAGTGGTGCCGCCCATACAGCTTACAAAACCAAATACGTTTTCAATTTTGGGGAGATTTTCAGGGACTCCATGGTGCTGCTGAAAACAGATGGTGGGGGCTCACGGGCCGATGACAAGAGACCCTTCACTTGGGCCTTGAAGGTTGTCAGAAAAGCTCTCGTTTTCCTGAGGTCTTAAACGCTTTTGCCAGATAATGACCCACAGAACTGCGCGCAGCCGAATCCGAGACGACGTCTGAGCAGATTAGCTTTGACGTGGCAATCTGGGTTAACCTTCCAGCAGCCTGTGAGATGAAGGAGTGCTTTCTTCCCCCTCTCCGAGCCAGAGGGGAACGAATTCTCTGTTGAAAGCCCTTGTAGAAACAACGCTTAAGAAAGTCCACCACGGAAGAACTGGCGACGGGCAGATTTACACGGCACACGACAAATCTAACTAACATGTAGCCCAAGCGCTGGAGCACGATGCGATTTCGATTACATGGACGTATGTATCACACAGGTGGACCCGTAAGTGGCCCCAAGCATCAAATACAGCAAGATACGTTCAAGGACAGGAGGGGACTTGCTCAAAAGTGCATTGAAAAATTTGGAAGCACTTCGCCTGCTACGTTTTTGTCAAGTGCTACATATTTGACACAACCTTGGATATACGAAGAGCATACAAAACCGAGAAGAAAATCAGTGTACAGTATATTGCTGCAGAGGGACCACAAGTATGGCCTACAAGGCTGCATTCTGAGCTCATGTAGGATACTTGTGCTCGGGCAAGTTTTACAAAGGAAACAGTCATTTAGCTCTTTTTTTCCAAAGCAATCACCAGAGATTGAGTATGCATGCCCCTCTGGTGGACCAGAGTTCTTCACCACAAACAAATATGTACAGCGCGCCGTTGGTTAAAAAGCACCAGGGTGCATGCATGTACTCAACCTCACATGATTTCAGGTCGTTTTGGTCCCACACCCTTGTCCTTCAGTGCACTTGGACAGGAGGTCCTCACAGGTATGTCCACGCGCTGCGCAGCGAAAAGGACTCTGGGGTCTGTGATTGCTCAGTGTTTCTATCTCAGTTTTCTATCCCACGGACAAACCTTGAGGGTTCTGACACCTGCAAAACACGGCTGGAGCCATGTGGTCAGCTGGCCCCGGCAAGTCGAGTGACAAAAGTGACTTCTGTGCAGCGGACAGGCCCCCCCCCGGTCATGTCTGCTCTTCTAGAGGACATTAAAGTCTGCCTTTTGCACGGACAGGTAAAACCGTCCCCAGAGTATTTCACCCTTATTGCCTGAAATGCCGTTTTCAGCCTTGCTGAGGAGACTGAGAAGCAGTTTTTCAAAAGTTTCTTAATGTTCACGCCTCAAACGCCTCTAGTTCCACCCCGAATGTGAGGCGCCGGGACCAGAAGGAGCTTTTAGGGAGCTGTTAGCCTGGAACATTTTGCTAAAGGGTTCACACTGTCACATGTTTTTGGCAGAGATCTGAGGGATAAATGGTCTCCCTCATGCCCACACACCAGGTGAAGAGTCTCAGCTGTAGAGTCTCAGGGTAGTGCAGTTCTTCAACAGCTGGAGGAAGAGATGGAGAGATGTCCGTGTGATTGGCTATAGGATGTGCGTAAACATGTTTTTATCTTCAGCGAATATGTAAAGATTACGGTGTTGCCAGCGTCTGTTCCACGTTCCTTCTCCAGTGTGGCTCCTGGGCAGTGCTGGTAAACATCTACGGCTTGCATTGTATGGCTGGCGTAAATATGCGCTTGTCTTCCTTGCTAAAAGTAAAATGCAATTCTTTTTGCATAGCAATCACGCTTTTAATAACTTCAAAGCAGTCGGTGCTCCGTAGGCCCTTGTTTAGCGGCCTGTCCTTGTATGTGGGTATTGTGGCATGGACCCCACAATGGTGCACGGTGCTGCCAGAGGGCCAGGAGAACGCTGAGGAACAGAGTCCACATCCCTCATCATGTCCTACCAGATCGATGAAGGTTCTGGTAGGTGTTGCGCCCCTCATACCTCGGCGCTGGAGGTGTAGGAGGTGCTGGCTGAAGGATGTTGGTTGGTATCTAGAGGCAGATCTTGACCATGCAAAAGTAATGGCTTGGTAACCGACTGCGCATGCAAGGGTGCTGCAGATCGATTGCCGATGGGGTGCTGGTGCTAATTTCGCAGCAGTCGGCAACCTTTCTTTCTCATATAAAGGAGTCGTAAATAAGCATACAATAAAATATTCGTATCCGTGTTAGTTGTACAGCGCGTACAGGAAGTAGCTTTGCATGCGTTGAAATGATTCGCTGGACATATTGGTGGATGCAAGTCTTCCTCCACGAGCTCTTGCACCAGACACCCGAAACAGCGGGCGAGTCACTGTGGAGCCGGTGTCTGGCACGGTGACACGAAGACCCGGATCCTGGCGCGGCCTGACGGGCGCCACGCCGCCGCACAGACTTGTCAGGGTGACGCCTCGCGCTGCTGACTGGTGACAACGGCGCGATGGCACGGTCCACGCTGCGGGCTTCAGAGTGTGGGCCGCTGACAGGCTGCGAGCACGTGCCGCCATTTGGCCAGGACTAGGGCGGCGGGGGAACAAGGGGAATCATGGGAGTAAGACTTTTTTTTTTTTTTTTTTTAATTTATTCGTGTTGTCATCGCCAACCAAAGGCAAGAGGTGCTCCGCTCTGGCGTCTCTCATTCTCCCGCCTCTCTGTTCGCCCTCAGACCGTCACCTCAGTCTTACTGTTTGTGGGGAGTCCTTTGTGCTTGGGGTGCAAGTGTGGGGACTGTCCGTAGCCCAGAGGCTGTGAGAAGAGCTCCGGCAGCGTCTCGATGCTGAACTGCCGCTTGCTGGCGTAGGCCTGATGGCGGCTGTTGGCCTGAGACTGCGGCGGCTGCTGCTGCTGCTGCTGTCCCCCCAGGTGGGGGACCTGGTGCTGCATGTGGCTCTTACTGGGGTCCCAGGCTTTGAAGGCCGAGCTGGAGGTGAGCGGGTGGGTGTTGGTCTTGGAGATCTTGGGCTTGGGCAGCTGGGCCGGAGTGATGGTGATGGCCAAGGGGGCGTGGATATCTGGAGGAGGCAGGAAGGGCTTGTCTTTGGGGTGGAAGGCGATGGGTTGGAAGGTGGGTGGGCTGGTGGTCTGGCGTGGGCTGTAGTCCATCATGGGGTAGCTCTTGTAATAGTCTCTGGGTCCAGTGTCTGCTCAGACGGCGAGAAAAAAAAGAAATTCGAATTATAAATCTCGTACACCATTCCTCAATCATCAATCCAAAGTAAAACCTCAGCACTGTCTGGAACGACGTTCTGCTGGGATCTTCTGAGGCATCAACTTCTAAAGATTGCACTCTAATTATACTGATAACAGTTGACGATAAAAGGAAATTATAATAATAATAATTCACTTTTTTCCACCACCGCATGCCTACATGCATCCAAGCTGCAGCGCTGCACCTCACTACTTACTGGGTCTGTCAAACGGCCTGCATGCTGCTCCTTTATTTGCAGGGGTGGAGGTGGAGCGCGAGGTGAACCGCCCTTGGCCTTACCGTACGCCTCAGTGGCGCCAACCTGTGGCCCCGTGCACCTGTCAGGAGGCCCCTGGTCTGCGGGCGCGGTGCGGGGTCCGCGTTAAACGCCGCTCCGGAGAGGGGGGTAAAAATAGAGCGGCCTGCGATGTCGCATCGCGTTAGTGCGGCGTCGGTGAGCGCCGCTCGCCCAGGTCACCGCCGGCATCTTTACAGCCCTCAGACACTAACAACCTTGTTCCCCTCTCGGTTTTGTCATTTTTCTTCTCCATCCCCCTCTCATCAGGGAAAGAGAAAAATCTGCTGTTGACTTCCCTCCGCCGCGCTTCCTGCGCTCCGTTATCGATCGAGGCGGAGCGCCAAGAGACGGCGCAGCCGCTGACACGCCGCAACTCTTTCATGCGTCCTGTGGGCTCTTAATTGTAAACGTGTGTGAGGCTCTGCACACCCACGATGCACCAGTGCGCTCAGACCTGGATAAGCAGCAGCGAGTTAGTCGTGCCAGACGTGGTATCGTAGCAGAATTACTACCGTGTAGTGAATTACTACGGCTGGTGGTGCCCTGGGGGGTGAGACACTCGCCTATGAACCAGAAGTCCCAGGTTCAAACCCCACTTACTACCATCGTGTCCCTGAGCAGGACACTTAACCCTGAGTGTCTCCAGGGGGGGACTGTCCCTGTAACTACTGATTGTAAGTCGCTCTGGATCAGGGCTGATAAATACTCTAAATGTAAAATGTCAGCCATGATCGTGGTGGCGCAGAGATTAGCTATCTGGGGTTCAGATGCTCTTCTCTGGGCCCTCCAGTTTCCTCCCACTCCCCAAAGTCATGCACACTAGGTTAGCTGGTGACTCTAAATTGTCCGTATGGGCGTGTGAGTGTGTGTGCCCCCTGTGGTGGGCCGGATGGGCTCCGTCTGCAGCCGAGACCCTGATCAGGCACAGGGAGTATTGTGCACTACAAAACCTGAGATGCTGAACCCTACATGAGTCACCATATACCATCATGCACTGCGGCCTGTCTGGAGAACAGGCTGGATTCTATTATAATGCTATTCTGTTTTTATTCCTTCATTCGAGGGAAAGCGTGCACTGGTGTCCTGCTGGAAAAAGGTTCCGTTCTCTGTGCTGGATGTAAATATTTCAAAGATCTAGTGCTCTACATCACAGTCCAGAGTCATCTGGAAAAGCTGAAGTGGCAGTGAGATGACCGGCCGCCCCAGACGGAGTGTCGGTTACGTGCAGTGACGTATCATGAAGACACACCCGAGGCTAAGAAAGGTCACGCTAGAGCGGAAAAGTTCTGCCACACGGACCAAGAGAACCAAAGTCTGCAATGTGAGCCATATGTAATAGAATTCCGTAATGTGGTTCCATTAGAATCTTCTCTGTAGCTACTGTCAGACCATTTACTCTTCTCAAGTGTGACTCCACTGCTCGTCATGGAGAGGAATTTTGGACGCATTTGTGTCCATTTCGCTGTCTCCCCATCCACTTTGCGAGCCGTTATTGTTTAATTAAGAGACATCTCAGCCGCGCTCAGTCCACGGACCTGCTGACACACCTGCCAGAAGTTGGCCGCCTCCCCGGCCTGTGTCGTCCCCCCCCCCTTCGTGCCACCGCTTCGCTGTCCTACCCATGACTTTGCCAGATCTTCTCCCATTTTAATGTTCTTTACTCACAATTTTACTTCTTCCCAATTGAGCGTCCATTAGGACTTCATCAGTTAATTCATATTCTGATGGGCAAGTATTTCATTAGTTGTGTAAAGTTGTACCCCTTTTCCTCCCTGTACTGTAATTTAACACGTGATTAACTTTGTTCTTCAGAACCTTGTGTGTGTGTGTGTGTGTACACGTATGAACATATGGCTGTCAAGTTTCCCTTTTTAATGTGAATAAGTAGACGGGCGCCCAGGGGACAGGGCGGCCATTTGAAAACCAACGGATTTAAATTAGATGCAGGAATGTAAATACAACACAGCTGCCTGCGGCGTTTCACCAGCTGCCAGGTTCGCCCTTGTCAAAGCGCCGTTGGACGGGGTGCCAACCCAGGCGTCAGCAGTCGGACACCACTTGTCCACTGTGTCTGTGCATGGACCCCACAAGGTAGTTCTTCCGGTCCCCGTAAGGTCGAATTGAACCCTAACTCTCATTGGAAAATTTAAGTAAAAGTGACGTGATTGTCATTGTGAAACACTGCAGCACAGCACACGGTGACACAGTGAAACGTGTCCTCTGTATTTAACAGTCCCCCTTGGTGAGCAGTGGGCACCATGACAGGCGCCAGCAGTGTGTGGGGACGGGACCTTCATCAAGGTGACCTCAAACCTGCAACCTTCTGATTACGGGGCCGCTTCCTTAACCGCTAGGCCACCACTGCCCCTAAACCCCTAATCTCCCTCCCAGAGGTACAAGTGCAACAACGTGAGTGTGCGCTGGTCACCAGAGCAGCCTCGGTGAACTACGTCACAGATTCTTCATCACTTTATATTGATGTGCAGTGACCCCTGACACACGTGAGCTTCAGAAATGACTTTCTCCTTTACTTTCTCCTTTCTCCACTCCTTTACTCCAGCCTGTCTATAGAAAGTGTGTGTGTGTGTGTGTGTGTGTGTGTGTGTGTGAGGCCACTTGTGTGTATTCAGTTTCGAGAACCACACTTGTGAAATTGCCCACGTTGTGTGTGTGGAATTTCAACAGCAGCCCCTTCCAGTGGAAAAGGCGCTGCTCATTATTCAGACAGTGATATAACGGCATATAAATATATTTATTTATTTATCTCACTCGCCACTACAGAAAATGTCAGACATTGGTGCTGGCCTGATTAAGCTCATTTATTCGCCAGATTTACACTCTTCACTAATTCTATAATAATTCTATGATAGTTCTACAGGTCTCTGCACAGCCATAAAGCATAGCTTTTGCATTTGGGCATGGATTCATTTACAGGATATGATATATAAACTCTCATGTTCTGCATTTGATGCATATTTTTATGCATATGTTTTATGCTACATGACACCATCTCTGGTAATATTTACACAAATATTGTCTTGCTATGACACTGTAAACTTATATTTCTTACGTTTCTCTGCATGAACAGGTTAAATCACACTTGCTGATTGGTGTTGGGTGCCGACACGACAGCTCACTCAAAACTAAACCTGAATCCTCGCAATTTCTATTATTTTTCTTCTTGCCAATGTCAGCTAAATAATTCTGAGATCATTTGGACATGAACGATGTTCTGATCCTTCTTGCGTGGGCTTCACTTAAAGGAACGTTCATCTTCAGTCTTTAATGTGCATCTCTGTGCTAGTATATGGCCGAGATGAGAAAACTGACTCCAACTTTCATTAATGAAGTCATTAACATAGATGAAGTGATATTTGAGTTGATTCTTGTTCCTGAACGTGCCGTGCTGTATGAATCCGTGTACATCAGGTGTGTTTTCTTCCATGTTCTGCTTACCCATGGTTTTGAGTGACGTGTACTTGTTGAAGCCGATGCCCAGGTTGTTGTGAGGGTGAGACAGCGCCATGGCGGGACCCAGTGGGGACAGGGCTGCGTTGTTCAGGTGGTTGTGTTCTGAAGAGACGTCGCAGCAGGAGGGAAAGAGATAAACAGAAAAAAGGGGGCAGGTTAGTTCACAGACGAAAACCTGGATTTATGATGATGTATTCTTGGTGTGTAGGCATGATTGACAGCTTCCTTATTCTGGAGGATTTAGCACAGTGTCCATCTCCCTTTCTCCTCCATTTCCCTCTGTTCTGTGCACTCCTGACACCCCTTGTACACAGGTGACGTCACCATTTCTGGTCTCGACCACACCCTCTGCACTTAGTGTGTATGTGCTGGCACCAAATATCCACATAAAATTGTAACACGGGGACATTTTGTTAGTCCTCACATTGTCATTTGTGGGCTTAGGGGAAGGTGTCCAATGATCTGAATGTCTGTCACGGTACTGGGGTTTCATCCAGGTCACTGCCGGCACCCCTGTGTTTAAAGTGGTGTGTGTGGCCGATCGCTGCAGGACACACACACACACCACGTGGACGGGCAATAATAAATGCAGCAGGGTAATAATCATGCTGCAGCTTCAACACGTCTGTGTGTGTAAAAGGTCCCAGATGGGGGTCACATGAGCTCCAACAACCACTTCCTGCCAGTTCAGGAATCCTTCATATTCATCTGGTGAGTGGCAGGGCAGGGAATGTGTGTGTGTGTGTGTGTGTGTGTGTGTGTGTGTGTGTGTGTGATAATCTTGTTTACCGAGCTTTCGGGAGCTGACAGGTCGAGTTTTCCTGGAACACTAGGGGCACGAGAGGAGTGTGTGTGTCACTTCGGTCTGGATTAACTCCGTGTGTGAAATGGCAGCCTTACGTGTGAGTGAGTGTGAGTCTGGTGGGTGAATTTAACGTCCAGGATTCAGATCTTTCGCTCTCACACAATGTCCTGGCTGCTTGTGTAATCCAGTGGACAAGTGTGGCTGAGAGCAGCGCTTCTATTGTCTGGAGTCTAAATGTCTCTGGCTCAGGTGGAGGGAAGGTGAGGACGAGGAGACAGAAATAGACGCGAAAAGAAGAGCAGACTGCAGCACCGAGACCAAGAGGAACAGAGGGGGACAAAGATGGGAGAAATATTCCAGCCTCTTCATCATGCAGTAACCACACAAGTTCTGAGGCACGAAGTATGAGGTGTGGAGGTAATTAAAAAAAAACAGATTAATTAGAGCAGAGCTCTACTGGAGTTAAATGGAAAGTGAGAGAGAACCAGAGATGATCTGACAGCTTCATACGAGGAGCGAGCAGCAGATGGTGAGAATGGTGCGTGATAACAGCACTAAACACAGAGGCAGCCATCTTCTACATTTTATCAAGGCTTATTATTTCATATGTTCTGGTTTCTCCTGGTGCGTTTTGTCGGGTTGGTTTTAGGGTTGGCAAGTCTTGTTCAGTAGAGGTAGTTAATAAAATGTTATAATACATGCGTTACGAGGACATTACCATAAGTCCTCACAAGGTCTGACGTGTGAGGGCGAGTTTGCAGTCAGGAATAGAGGAGGATTGGAATGTCCTGGTTGAGGAGAGGTGTGTTAATCTGCGCTGTAAACGTGTCTGAGAGCTCCACTGGGCTAATCTGCTTACCGCGCCGCAGGCGAGAGCATCGGGAGACCTGCGGGGACAGCAACACGAGGACGCGGACGGGGGGATAAGTAGTGGGGTGGAGGTGGAATGAAACCGGCTTCTTCCTTCTCTCTCTTTTCATAACCTCCACAAATTCAGATGGTTTGCTACGACTGATGACCCTAATGCCAAGGTGATATTCATCTAAAGCCGGTGTTGATATGAGGTGCATCTGCAGTATGAGAACGTAGACAGAGATCAGAACTGCTGTCACCTGGTGATGTTTTTCCACATATTCTGTAAAGAAATGTCATTGTTCCTGTCATTGCAATGGTCTTTCTCACCACGACCGCTTAGCATGCAATATCTCAAAAGCAAATATCATATGCAAATTTATTTTATACCTCAACGTGCATGAATGCATGGGTATACACCAACATCAAACAAAGCGATAGAAGAACGTGTCTCCTCCTCTCTCCCCATGTTGGAGACAGCCCTACAGAAGTCTCTGCAGCTCAGAGGCGCTTTGAAGTTCAGATTCACCGAATTAGGCCATTGCCTGGTGATGCACACCATTCCAATCTCATTCACAACGTGAAGCCTAAACACACACACTTAAAAACACACGACTCCCAAGACACAAAGCCGGCCTGAACCGCGTCCCAGACAAACCCAGCACCGCACCAGCTCAACACACCCTTTCCTGCTGAGTGTGTGTGTGTGTGAGTGACTGTTTAATTGTGTCACGGGGGACCATGTGACACCGTGAGCTACCTCCTGTGTTCCTACAGCCTCCAACCACATGGATGTCCAGCTCCCACGATGCGAAATGAGACGTCTTTATTCTGCAGCTTCGGTGTGAATTATCATCAACACTCCAGGAATCACCTCCTCTTTATGATTCCATTAGGTATAAATTACTCTTTAATGCTGTAAATGCATGGAATTAAAGGTTAATGTTGTGTGCAATGCAAGATGTTTGTGTTTCATCACTACGAACTCAGCAAACGGGAGATGTCCCCTAGTGTTAACGTCTCCCAATTGTCCCCCACCACACTATTTGTCTGTCACATGTTACCACACTGAAAAAATTCAAGTAGTCTGTCACACGTAACATTTTGGCATTGCTGTCATGTAAATAAAATGTAAAAATACTAAAATATTATAGGTGTGACAGGTCCTCATTTGGTCCTGGTTCCACTGCCGTTCTGAATAAGGTGAAGCGAATGTTCCCAGATGGTCCTCCACATATACACTGAACAAAAATCTAAATACTTTATATACTTTTAATATAAAAATAGAACACTTTTTTTTGTTTGTTTCTGCTCCTATTTTACTCTCCATCGCACACAAATATTGCTAAATTAAAATCGAAATTTAGACAGATTTGTGAACAAAATCTCTAATGGCTCTTTTGTGTATGTAGAGAATGTTTCAGATCTTTGAGTTCGGCTCATGAAAAAAAAAATGAAGCAATATAAAGAAATTTGCATAATTACTAAATTTACTACAGCAACTTAAGGCATTGAGGGAAATATTTTGCGCACATTTGTTGACCCTCTCGCTCTCCTCTCCTCTTTCTTGCCGTTTAATTAGCGATGTGAAGAAGTGCTGCTCATCAGCCTAATAGAAGCGTTAGCGTTAGCTTTCCAGCAGGCCACGTAATCCTGCACTTTTAGGCCGCCGCTCCGCTGACTCGTTCCGAGATAATCCATGAAAGTGACTGGTTCGCTCTCAAGCGGCTTCCCGAGTAAGTCCATCCTTCCAGGAAGTGGATTTAATTACCCGGCTACAGTCGGTGCCTCGTGTTAATATCGCCTTCGAGGCACATTCCCAGTGAGGAGAGGATGCACCGGGGCGAAGGGATGAGTTTCACGCTCCGTGGATCTCCAGCCCCCGTTTTATTACTTGGCCGAGTTTATCCCGGTCAGACCCCGGCTTCCAGGCACCATGTACAACCTCCACGTGTGCACCGGACTGAAAACGTAGCGTATATCACATTAACCAGACGAATTACTAGTAAAGTTACATTAGAAAGCAGAATGTTTCTTATGTGATGCTCCAAACAGCATTTCACACTGAACACAATGCAGCACAGCACGCGGTGACACGGTGAAATGCGTCCTCTGTATTTAACCATCACCCTTGGTGACAGGTGCCCGGGGAGCAGTGTGTGGGGACCTCGGGATTCGAACCGGCGACCTTCTGATTACGGGGCCACTTCTTTACCCGCCAGGCGCTGGGGCAGTGGCGTCCCCTTGCTGCTGTTTCATTTTCGATCTCATGAGAAGGAAATGCGTTATTAGATTTCGCGTCTCCTGTATTCGACATGTCTGGATTCATTTATTCCTCCACGACTTTTCGACTCTTTGCTCTATTTTATTTTACATACGTTATGATTTCAAAAAGAAAACAATAGTATAAATATGTTTAATGTGTTAAATGTGTTTATTGCCTCATTATATGAACTTTTCACAGTATCTTACCAGGAAGTGAACATTGTTGAATGGTTTTTATGTGCAGTAGGGAAAGTAGAATGTGTCTTGTATGACAGTAAAGTAGGAGACTCTGCTGGGTATAGAGGGGACAACCACTCATTAGACAGAAGAACCCTGCAAGTGAGGCGTCTCTAATAAACTGTCCAGTTAGCATTGGCTGTAGCACAATATCACTCCAGAGCGTTCGCCCTGATGTACGTTTTTCATAGTTTTTAATCCAATTTCTCTTCCTGGCTGCATGTTAGCGCTGAGTCAAGCAAAAGTAACGGTAATTTCTGGACGCTCCATACGGTGGAGTGTGACTGTGACCTTGAGGCTGGGGAGGGAGGGGAGCATGTGACGGTAGAGGCAACATGCATCGCCATGCACGTACAGGCAAAATATAACAGTATTCATCTGTATCAGCCAAGTGTGAAATTGAATGTGTTAAGCGTCCGTTTATTTAATTTTGAAATTAAAGAACGTTCGTGGGACTCGATATCTATTATTTTCAGATTTCGTCAGGATCCGGCCCGGATGGGGCTACTCAGGTAACGTATTTCTCACCTTTTAACCGTAAATTATTAATGCACTGAAACGCACCGTTTAATTTCCTCCCACGCTCCTCCTCAGGACGTTCAGACGCACGTGGCGTCGCAAGCGGGGCCTGTTGGGACGAGGGACCCTCAGGACACGAGTCTCTCTGATCCTGTCAAGGCAGCGGCGGAGGGCGGGCCGCAGAGTGCCTCTTTAATTATGCATGAGCTCACACAGGAAGAAAGAGCAGTTAGCATGCATATTAATTTCTCTATTAAATATTACTAGCCAAAGCACCACGCGACACGGAGGAAGAAAGCGGCAGGAGGGTGGATTTGGTTGGTTTGTGGCACGGGAACTAGTGCACACTCATTTTCAAATCGAAATGAGACGACTGTGGATGAGGGCGTTGTGTCGTGCGCTGTCCTGTCTGATCTCGCCGGATCGACGTCAGCCAGCGTCGCCCTCAACACGACAGTCATTCATGCTCCATCAGAGGCGTCGCTGCAGACTTGTCTGATAAACGATCAAATTCACTCCACTACTGCCATTGCGAGTACGAGTAGAGTCTGCGAGAGCTGTCAATCATGCCTACAGGCCCCTCCCCCCTTTTTAAAATTGAGTTTCCGTGTACTGTGCATGTTATCGTGATGCACCAGGACGCTGTGGCTGAATTTTAATGCCACAAGGTACCAACTAATGCTGCAGCTGCGTATGTATTTTAATAACTCCCGTCCTGGACCATTTTTAATGCCGCAATTATGACCAACACGCCTCGGCGTTATATTCCCTCCGTCACAAACTCCACCGTCAACAGAGCACCAAACCGCCAACAATGTGACGAATACATGCCAAATCAACCCCCGATCATGCATTTATCTACACGTTTGCGTTCGTTCGTGTTCCCCGTGTTGCTAATGGAGTCACTGTGGGCGCTGGAGCCAGTTGACTCTGTTCTTGGTGTCTTTCTAGTTCTATACGCCACACACACGCACAGCAGGTGCTGTTTGCAAGCCCTGCGCTGCTACATGAAAGGGATTGATGCCGCGCTGATGCGCCACAATACGGCAGCGGTTTGACCTTCAAGTCACCTCCACCCCGCTGCCGCGCTCGGTATCTCCCGCCAACAAGCTGGTCTGTGGCGCGTCTGGCGGGGTCAGAAAGCGCAGAGATAGTGGGGACGCCTGGCTGAGCTGGACACACGCAGGTCTCTAACTGGACAGTATGGGACGGACCTGCATGGGGGCTATCGCTGGGGTGCAGAGGTCGGAGCACAGGGAGAGGGGAACTGGGGTCACGAACGGGTCCAGTCCGGTCTGTCCTCCTCTCTGCTTCCACATCTCTAATTATGCTTCTGTCTTTTACTGAACTATCATCATCATCATCATCATCTTATTATTTTTTCTGTCTCAGGTGTCCAAGAGGTCTGGACTGGAACTGAGATTCAGGCTTCAAATTTAATTTCTTTCAATCTTAATATATAATCTCTGAAATATTTGCTTTGTAAACAATAAGAACATGTATATGATAGGCTTGTAGGACGAGTAAAAGCGGGTGGTAGGAGCCTAGCGGGTAACACACTCGCCTATGAACCAGGTTCAAATCCCATTGTGTCCCTGAGCAAGACACTTAACTCCAGGGGGGGACTGTCCCTGTGACTACTGATTGTAAGTCGCTCTAGATAAGGCCGTCTGGTAAATGCTGTAAATGTAATATGTAAATTGGGTGTACCTCAAACCTTTTTCATCCAAAGTAGGTTGGCGAGAGAAATCTCTAGTACAAAATGCAACTGCACAATTTCTCACTGGTACAACAGGCAAGATCACGTGACCCCGATCTTAGTCTCACTATACCGACTCCCCGTCTGTTCTAGAGTCCGTTCTAAAATGATTTTATTAGTTTTTAGATCACTGAATGTCTCTCTTATTTTATGTTATTCCATCTTTTTTTAAAACATTTTGTCCATGTCGGTCCTGTCCATGGTAATTTAATAAAATGTTTGATTTGTATAGCTCATTGGTCAGCTCCTTTGTTGTGTTAAAGTGCTGTATAAATAATGACGCACAAATCCACATTAATACAGGATCAGGCGTGTCTTCTCTGTCTTTTTTTAGTGTTTCATCCTTCCATCCAACCTCCATAATCATCCAATTTCACCCAATCTTCACCCAATTTTTCCTTTGTCTCCCAGGAATGCATCTTTGGTGTGCAGCAGTGACACTTATTCTGCAGAAGAGAATTCACACTCATATTCTTATCAGGACGCACTTGTCCAGTTAACCTTTCCAAGATGTTGTCAGGACTTTCTGAAGCAGTGAAGTAGTGTCCCGGCGCTATAATAGATGTTCATTAATTTTACAGGATTTACAGAAACAACCAGATAGAAAGAGGAAGCGGCTGTATGTTGGACAAGAAGAACTAACCACCCACGAGGCATTAAAGATTTCAGCTTTTTTCATCCATCAGTAAAGTCGAAGTTAATGTAATCTTCACATGCACAATCCCAGCCGTCAACTTCGCATTTCCTTGTCCCCTCCCACATCGCCACAGTGGCACGCGGCAGGTTCAGTTCAGCGCAAGGCAGGGTAGGGCGGGGTCACCGATACAGTAAGATGACGACCGCCTTCCATCGTGGAGTGAGTAATTAGATCTTAGAAAATAATGGATTTCTTATACTTATGACTCTTGTTCACCCAAAAGGGCCATTTTATGTTCTTACTACCCTGGAAGGGCGTCCATCTCTGATTTACTCCTTCCCAAGGTTTCTTCCATCTTTCTTCCATCTTCCATGTTAGTTTTCTAAGGTTTAGTTTTTCTACTACCCACACAGCCCTTTTTGTTGGTGTCTAATCATTTCTGAGACCCAGATGATGAACTTGATACTTTGACATGATTGACAGCTCTCACACTCCCTACTTCTTCATTCTGGATGACTTAAACCTGTCAATACATGACACACCCAGCAACCATCTCCTCCCTTTCGCCTAGACTAACAGGCGGGGAAACGAGCGAATTTTAATACATATTAGCAGCCAGAGGCTCATCAGCATCCATTTTCACATCTCTGTCACGATAATAATTATCCTGGCATCACCTGAATTGCAAATCAGATGAACATTTTATTTCAAAATTAAAATTTAATAAAGCAAATGTGCAACACTTTTACCAGTTACCAAAGCTAACTTACAAGCAGCGAATCGAACGGAAGGTGACCAATCATTTACCGGGCGAGCCTGAGCCGACCCGAATGATAAAAACCTGCCAAGATTTACATTTCTACTCCTAATACCCCCTTTACAGGAACGTGACCACGCCCACTACCAACACCAACATGCAGGTTATCAGGCGCTTTAATTCCAGCGAACGTGACCACGCCCACTACCGACACCAACATGCAGGTTATCAGGCGCTTTAATTCCAGCGAACGTGACCACGCCCACTACCGACACCAACATGCAGGTTATCAGGCGCTTTAATTCCAGCGAACGTGACCACGCCCACTACCAACACCAACATGCAGGTTATCAGGCGCTTTAATTCCAGCGAATGTGACCACGCCCACTACCAACACTAACATGCAGGTTATCAGGCGCTTTAATTCCAGCGAATGTGACCACGCCCACTACCAACACCAACATGCAGGTTATCAGGCGCTTTAATTCTAGTCAACGTGACCACGCCCACTACTCACACCAACATCCAGGTTATCAGGCGCTTTAATTCGAGAGTTCCGATGGGGGAACCAGTGAATGTGATGTTGTTGATTTTATAGTTCGGAAGAATCTACATCACTCGATTGGTTTGGTTTTAATCAGTTAATGAGTCAATGCATGACGATACTGTGTTTAATTGTAAGGTGCTTGTTGCTGGTTTTAAAATGACTTTCATAAGATAATGAATCATCAAAGGTCACAGCATTAAAATGTGATTCAGATGATGATTTGCACAGAGAGTTTCAGCTTAACCGCAACACCGCGGGGACCCTGGCAAAGGATTCAAACGCAGAGCGACGCACAAACACACACACACACACACCATCCTTCACCGTGCTTGACATTTCACTCACTCCGCTCCAACCGCATGTAAGCTGTCCACTGACATTTAGCGTTTACTGCACGAGTGACAGAAAAAAAAACGTGGGCGGGGCATGGAGGGGGAGGGGCATGAGAGCTGAAAGCTGGTCAAAAGGTGCTTGTTTTCCAGAACACTGGCCAGAGCTCTTCAGATGTCTTTTTCCAGCCCGTCCTTCATCCCTGACCGTTCTTAACATTCCATCACAGCCCCGCTGTTCATTATTCCTCCTCCCTTTCGTCCATCTTCCTTCTTGTTCTCTCCCTCTGTCCTGCCCTCCATCATCCCTCAATCTGTCTGTCCTAATTGCTGTTCTCAGGGGGACGCGGCAGAATGATTGAGGCGCTGCAGCCTGTGACAGCGACGTGAAGGCAGGAGGTGTTCATCCATCCTCGCTCCTGCTCCACGTCACCCGTCCTCTCTACTCGCTTTGCAAGGAAATGAAAATATTGAAGACATTGCATGCAGTGGCCCCGCATATGAATGTCCTCCAGACCGAGCAGATCTTCGCTTTATCTGAAAGGAGACATCTCTGCACGTTCAGCTCAGCCCAGAATAATGACATCATGGCCGAGTATCGACCCTCCCCTCAGAGGCTCTGACCCGCCCCCCGCGGGCGGAGATAAATGACACCTGTCCCTCGTCTGGCTGCAGCCCTGCTGCCTCAGCGCTCAGGCCTCCTCACATCATCCTGTCATTTAGAGATTAAGCGATAACAACGTTTAATTACTCTGCAGAAGAGAGTGGCTCTGCGTTCCCTCATTTCCACAAATCTTTCCAAACGTCTTCTGCATGGTTGACCTTCAGAGGTGAAATGTAGCTGCTACATATACACTGAATGACTAGAAGTGGATTATTATTATTACTCTCAAGCTCCTGCTTCACACTTGAGGAGTGCTGAGGTAGACTCAGAAGGTCGCCTGAATGAAGGTACCGTCCCCACACACTGCTCCCCGGGCACGTCATGGTGCCCACTGATGGTTAAATCACTTAACGGTCTCAACAGATGAAATGTGGGATTTCTGTGATGGACATTTTTAAACACTCATGTAGACTCTGGATAAGAGAAGGTTGGAGGGTTGCGAGTTGAGGGGAGGTGTAGGGCGATGGATGTTTGAGGTCGCTTGCTGTAAGATTCAAGTGGAAGATGGAGGTGTCTGAGAGTTGGACGAATGGGTGAATTTGTTAACAGGCTTTTTAGTAAGTCGAAACGCTGGCACTACATCAGGCGGAAAGCCTGTTAAGATGAGACAGTGCTGGAACCGCAGCAACACGCCGCATTAGCGATGGTGTCTGTGTCACGGCCCCCAATCCTGTCCATGTGGACGCGCCGTTAACACGACTCGTTGGTAATTTAGTGATTTCCGACTTAAAGCTGCCTATTAATAGATGAGTGGAGTCATGATTTGAAAGCTCCAGACCGAGTGAGGGGAGGGGGATGAGGCGACATCAATGTAGCTGTAGAACGTTCTGGAGTTACGCTATCATTATGTCTGCAGCTGTGGCTGGTGCTGTGCGGACATTCCGCTGGGCTGATATCAGCCGCCCACAGGCGCCCCGCAACCCACGCAAATCCAGCGATCTTCTGAGGTCACACCGAAACTGTGTCAATCCATAACTGTCAAGCCTAAAGCCAGAGTTGAGGGGGCGGGGCTGGCGACCGCACTGTGGCGCCGTATAAGAGGCAGAGGGGATCAGCAGGAAATCCCCTAAAACTGTGGCTCAGTGGCAGTGCATTACTGTCACTGAGGGTCCCCAGCTGTTGATCAGGGGACTTTCAGGCTTTGGACAAATGTTGGTTCTTGCACCCTATGACCTGAGACCAGCATATGAGGGCCTGTCTGGAACCCCATGTCCCCATTCTGTTAATCCTACCGTAGTGAGGTTGCTGAAATCCCAGCGTTGCCATGGTGAAGAAGTCCACAGTGGACGTTCGAGTGTATAAAGACACCTGGAGGGGTCATTGGAAGGGTTTATGACCAGTAGGGGGTGGAGGTTGTGCTGTGATCAAACAAGACAACACACAAACATACACATACAAGATTTGGCTCTGCTCAGCCGGGTCTACTGACCAATCGGAGCCCTGATTTGCATTCCCATATTACGCAGGCTGCCAATAGATAGTCCATTCAACTGACATGTTGGGTCACTGAGCCAAGGTCCTTAACTCCTCAGTGCTCCATGAGATATCTGACCCTAGGCTCTGACCCCAGCCTTCACTGGGATATGTACAGAAGCCACATCCATTGTGACCCTGAGATGACCTTGGTAGTTCAGTTGGACTCTAATGGCAGCATTGACGCTCCCTTTTACTCCATCTTGTTACTAAATGACAAGTGAACCAGTTGAACATCAAACAACTGCCCAGTCCAGTCTGGCGTGATAAAATGGAGAAAGTGTCCATGGTGACACCGTGGGCCAGTGCTCCCAGGTTCTACCAATGGATGGATGAAAACCTCCTCCTGGTGCAGTCAGGACAATGGTGGAGATGCAGTTGGGGTTGAGTTGGGTTGAGATCAGATGTAAAATTGAGGTCACAAGACATGATTTTTATACTAATTTCCAACTGTTGATGCTCCTTTCCCGTGGATGGGGTGTGGTCATCCGGACAGAAATGTTTTTCTACTGATTCTGCTGTCCGGAGTTTTAAAAGCCACTGGCAGAATGCACACCAACACACTGACAGTGAAATGTGTAGAGCCACAAATACAGCACACATTTTAAAGAGCGTACAGTCTGTCTCTGTCATGTTGCACCATCCAGCTGACACGCACACGCGCGTGCAAACTCTTCCACGTTCCCTCGCTTCTCTTCATCATTGTGCAATGAAGTACCAGTTACAGTCACCACAGTGGCCACCAAACAACGGAACCCCGGAACCCACCAACATCAGATGAATATTTCACTGTCTTATGTAACGGCGTTGGGCGCTTTTTCTCCATCTTTCGATGAATTATTCTCTTTGCATGTGTGTATATTTGGACGGCGCCCTGTGAACAGCTGTCCCTTCTGAAGTGAAGATGCGGAACCAGAGCCCTCCTTCCTGCGCAGTGGAACTCCGGGACGGTTTTAAAGGGCGGCCAGAATGTCTTCACATTCTGATGTCGCCTTTTCTCTCCTTCCTCTGGGCTCGTCTCCATTTCTGAAGCTGCCTTTCTTCCGTCCCGGTTTCTGTTCTCACCCCCTCCCCAGGCACTTTTCCACACCAGACCAGCTTTGTCCAGTTGTCCCCTTCTTATGACACACACATATGCTGCTTCACTTGCATGTTGTAGAATTAATGTTAATTCAGCGTGTTCTATGTAGAACGTACCGTATCGACCCAAATGAACCTGAAAAAGGGGCATTTGAAACGATGGGAATGCACACACAAGTATGATTTTTTTTTTTACATGAACCAGCTTCCAGTGTTGCCATATACGCGCCTCTCGTTCTTTTCATGGTTTTAAGCATTTTTATGCATGCCATTTGACTCAACAATCATGTTGAAGAAGAGTTATTAACTGACTTATTAACTGGTCAACATGGTTTATAGGAGTCGTTTTAAAATACGTTTTTTTGTGAGAATTGTGACCTGAGTGCTGAACACAGACTGACCATCACTGAAGCACGAACAGAGCAGCCAAGCACAGCTCCACATGGAGTATGGACAAAATTACGTAATGTGAGCTCGCTCAGTTATTCTTCTCTTTTCATCTTTATTTCACCCGCAGTCTCACCACTTCCATCACTTTTGCTCCAGCCGCCCATCTCGCTCAATGCCACTTATAATCTTTTTCTTGCTGTATCTTCCTCCCACCTGCTCTTCTCTCAGTCTCCTCATCACTTCTGCACCTCTGTCTTCATCTGTCTGTTGTTCCTCATTCTCTCCACAACTCCACTCCAATTCTCTCAGGCTTCACCCAGACCTGTCCTCCATCCTCTCAATTACATTCCTTTGCCCATCCATCCATTCTAGTGTTTAATCTCTGCTGCTGGGTCTGAGTTAGAGCTGATGTAATGTCTGAGAGATGGAGTATCATCTGTTACCAGATCTGGAATGTCATCCATGTCAGTCGCAGTATCATCCGTGTTAGTGTTGCAGTATCGAGTCGCAGTATCGTCTGTGTTAGAGTTGCAGTATCGTTCGCGTTAGAGTCGCAGCATCGAGTCGCAGTATCGTCCGCGTTAGAGTTGCTGTATCGTCCATGTTAGAGTCGCAGAATCATCCGCGTTAGAGTCGCAGTATCGAGTCGCAGTATCGTCCGCGTTAGAGTCGCTGTATCGTCCATGTTAGAGTCGCAGTATCATCCGCGTTAGAGTCGCAGTATCGAGTCGCAGTATCGAGTCGCAGGATCGTCCGCGTTAGAGTCGCAGTATCGAGTCGCAGGATCGTCCGCGTTAGAGTCGCAGTATCGAGTCGCAGTGTCGTCTGCGTTATAGTCGCAGTAGCGAGTCGCAGTATCATCTGCGTTAGAGTCGCAGTATCGAGTCGCAGTGTCGTCTGCGTTATAGTCGCAGTATCGAGTCGCAGTATCGTCTGCGTTATAGTCGCAGTATCGAGTCGCAGTATCGTCTGCGTTATAGTCGCAGTATCAAGTCGCAGTGTCGTCTGCGTTATAGTCGCAGTATCGAGTCGCAGTATCGTCTGCGTTATAGTCGCAGTATCGAGTCGCAGTGTCGTCTGCGTTATAGTCGCAGTATCGAGTCGCAGTATCGTCTGCGTTATAGTCGCAGTATCGAGTCGCAGTATCGTCTGCGTTATAGTCGCAGTATCGAGTCGCAGGATCGTCCGCGTTAGAGTCGCAGTATCGAGTCGCAGTGTCGTCTGCGTTATAGTCGCAGTAGCGAGTCGCAGTATCATCTGCGTTAGAGTCGCAGTATCGAGTCGCAGTATCGTCTGCGTTATAGTCGCAGTATCGAGTCGCAGTATCGTCTGCGTTATAGTCGCAGTATCGAGTCGCAGGATCGTCCGCGTTAGAGTCGCAGTATCGAGTCGCAGTGTCGTCTGCGTTATAGTCGCAGTAGCGAGTCGCAGTATCATCTGCGTTAGAGTCGCAGTATCGAGTCGCAGTGTCGTCTGCGTTATAGTCGCAGTATCGAGTCGCAGTATCGTCTGCGTTATAGTCGCAGTATCGAGTCGCAGTATCGTCTGCGTTATAGTCGCAGTATCGAGTCGCAGTATCGTCTGCGTTATAGTCGCAGTATCGAGTCGCAGGATCGTCCGCGTTAGAGTCGCAGTATCGAGTCGCAGTGTCGTCTGCGTTATAGTCGCAGTAGCGAGTCGCAGTATCATCTGCGTTAGAGTCGCAGTATCGAGTCGCAGTGTCGTCTGCGTTATAGTCGCAGTATCGAGTCGCAGTATCGTCTGCGTTATAGTCGCAGTATCGAGTCGCAGTATCGTCTGCGTTATAGTCGCAGTATCGAGTCGCAGTATCGTCTGCGTTAGAGTCGCAGTATCGTCTGCGTTAGAGTTGCAGTATTGTCCGTGTTAGAGTCGCAGTATCGAGTCGCAGTATCGTCCGAGGTAAAAGCTGCAGTATCGTCTGTGTTAGAGCCGTTGTACTCTTGCAGCTGTTTTAGAGCTGTTGTTTTGCTGTAGAGTGTGTGTGCCGTGTGTGTGTGTGTGTGTGTGTGTGTGCAGGATTGGCAGAGTGCTGCGGCAGCACCTCGTTTGCAGACAGACGGGATGCTCAGCAGATCATCAGCAGGCCCGGGACCAGGCTGAGATAATGACATCTTAATTAACATGACCACCCCGTTCATATCCGCAACATCAGCGGGGCTCCGTCCAAACCCCAGGCGCCGCTTATTAAATTACGCTGGCATGTTGGCGCTTGAGCGTGTGTGCATTATTAACACACTCGGCCAATATGGCCACGGAGCAGCCACTACAGAGCGACAACTTTCTACCCTGTACCTGGATCTTTAGGCACTTCAGCCTGAAATTATACCAGCATATGGAACATGTAAATACAGGCTGTGAATTCATTTTAATTGTCATTCAATTAACTAGATCTTTATTGATGCACCTGTTCCTTAATTCAGTGGGAAGGACATGACTCACCGTTGTTGGACCGCAGCGCCCGTCCAGAGATCCCATTGGTCCCCACAGGATGGTGTCCCCCCGCCCTGTCAGCCACGCCAAGCTCAGTGGGCTGCTTCAGCAGCTCTGTCAAGGTCCTGAGGAGGAATATTCTCAGTCAGACAAGTTGGAACGACGTAGAGCAAAGTGCTCAACTAGCCTCATGTAAAGGTCAAATATATTTAAATCACATTAAAATTCCTTTTATATAAAAAGGGTGAAAACCCCTTTGCCAACTTGATAGAACAAAACCATATTTGGATTTAAATGAACACATTTCTTTAACACATGAATGACTGCATAAATACTCAGCAATATTTTATATTTTAAATAAAAACTACTTTTCCCATAGGAAGATATGATCAAAACCAAACATTTTAAATATATTTTCTATTGTAAATATGTAACATTCATTTGCATATAAATTAATTCAGACATTCATATGTGCTCGTAATTAGTCTTACAGTCAAGGCAAGAAAAATAGTGCCATTAAAATGCATGTGAAAACGGAATTAATGCATGAATATTATTAAAGTACCACAGCACCAAATTTGCTAAATTGTGATTGGTGTGTTACAAAAACAGTCCTCACATGGCTTCCAGTCCCATTTGACATGAAATAGAAAATCTTGTTTCATTAAGGGTAAAGCGGCGTGATGTGTATTTGCGGTAAGTGCTGACTCGGGATGCGGTAAAATGTCCGTTTTCTCCTCGCCTCGCCTCGCCCTGCTGGCTGCATGTTGTGTTGGAGCGGGACGCTGTGGGCCTGAGTGTAATGTAGGGCAGTAGATCCCCCCTCGCCAAGCTCTCCAGCTCTCCCACCAGAGGGCCGTGTCATGTTTCCCAGCCCATGTTCACGTCAGAGCCCCCAGATGATCCCCGAACTGCGCATCTCGTTGCCGGGGAGGCGGATTCCAACACAAGCGCCGCCAGCAGCCCGTCGCCAGGCCCGGCGCGGGTGCGTGGAGGCCGCAGGCGTGGAAAACCATCAAACATCCTCAGGAAAAGACTTTTCAGCCCAGCCTGGTGTTTGATGTCTCATCTCCTCAAAGTGCTACAAAGCTGCCCATCAGAGAGATCAAACTGCTGATTCCTAAATCCATTTTTCATGGCTGTAGTGGAACCGTGTTTGAGTGGTGATATTAATTTTACTGCAACAGCAACCTCAGAGGCCGTTTCATCGGAAAACAAATGTTGACGGCCGACTGTGAAAGATTTGGCTGATCGCTGCGGCGCTGCCATCTGAACGACGCCGATAAAGCTGAACCGTAGCCACTCGAGACCAAAAGGGAAAAACAGAGTGAGAAAATGAATCATTCAATTAATGAATAAAAGATTAGTGAGGAGCGCTTTTTTTCCAGCTCTTTAACTCAGCAGTGTGTCAGCAGAAAGAAGAATAGTTGCAGGCGAGAAAATTAAGAGCAGCTCATTCCGAAGAGAGCGACTACAGTTTCTGTTTGGCCTGCTGGGGAAATGTACGATTTCTGCAACACTGCACTGTGGGTGAAACTCTGCAAATTGACAAAAAAAAAAAAATAACTTCAATAACTACCATAAAGTTGTCAAATTTATATTACAATTATATCCACTTTATTTTCAAGTGTAACTATGCCTGTAGCAAAACCCAAAAATACGTATATTAGCACATGGGCAACAGAAGCTGGATAGAAAAATAAAAGAATATGGAAAATTTGTAAAAAAAAAAAAAAATGTATATAATTATGTATTTTTCCCTTCCAGTTGCAATATTACAGTTAATCAATCAGTCAGTTAAGTATTTGTGTACATTTTCCCTCTGATTGCTCCACCTTGATCCAGTCCAGCTATTTTTCGATTAACCGTACGGCAACTACAAATATAGTCCAGCATCTAGCCACATTTTACACAGGCGTCTCCATTCCAGACCTGGTTTACCTTCCAGTTTCTCATCGAAATTGTTGTATAACGTGTTTTAAGTGAATTGCACGTGTAAGATGGGAAATTCCAGGTCCTTTTTATGCTTTATCTTGTATCTTAATCCAGCTGCGACCTCCCCCAAGCAAACAAGATGTGCCAGGAGGCCAGTAAATGGCCTGAGGTGGCATGACGGGAAAGTCTTGTTGGGCTCTGGAATTTCCCATCTTACACACACCCTGATGCTGTTGCACCCCCTCCTAGTTCGTTTTAGGCAAAGAGCTCAAAAATGTCCTCTAAGATAACGCATTTGACTGAAAATGTGACCTCTGACCCCTTCAGCCATGCTTGCAGAGAACAGTTGCATCTGAACGGTTTGATAATGGGTACGAATGGTAGGACGTCACTGTCAGCAGACATTAACGTTTTGTACCAAGCGATTAAATATGAATGCTAATTATTTCAAACGACTTCTCACAGCTCCCCCCCCCCATCGCCGTAATCTGCTCACGCTGGTGGAGACGTTGGAGTGCAATCAGCGATCATTCAGTCGTTTACGGGGAAAGATTATCTCTAATCGCGCTGATGTTCGCACAGCACGTCCCCGTATGCAGGGTGCGAGGAACATGTGGCCTTTAATTAAACCGTCGGTAAAATGCAGTAAAATTATTATTAAGACTCTCCTGCTTTAATTATAGATGAAAAGGCTTCAGGCTGCCCGCAAACCAAACTTCTAAATCTCCCAACTGTGGCCAGGTTCTTGTGGCACTCTGGCAACTAATTCAACTGAAATGTACACTCGCCGGCCACTTTATTAGAGACGGAGTGTGCGCGCCGCGTGCAGGGACTGTTTTCGAGCAGTTGTCATGTCCTGTTTGTGTCAGAGATCGTCTTGACCTTTGTCAGTGGTCAGTCTCTGACCCCAGGGCAGCTGCTGGCTGACATCTCACTGCCACGTCAGTGTCACATCTCATCAGCCGTGCTTCCATTGCAGAATATGGTGTCTGGTGAATCTGCACATGTGCTTCTAACTGAATATACATGTACGTGGCCAGAGGGTTTAGACGTTTGGTCCACCAAGTGCCAAGTGCTTATTTCATAAAATTTGCCAAATGCAATACATGTGCGCAATATGAAAAATGTATTTCTGTTGTTGGTGAAATGCATTTTGTGGGTCAAAAGAATCATTGTTTTGCGGGCAGCGGTGGCCTAGCGGTTAAGGAAGTTGCCCCTTAATCAGAAAGTTGCCGGTTCAAGTCCCGACCCCACCAAGGCGCCACTGAGGTGCCACTGAGCAAAGCACCGTCCCCACACACTGCTCACTTCACTTTCACTTGATTCCTGTGGACTATCTGTGGACAACAAGTTGACAGTAGATCATAGAAACGACACAGTAAAATTCACCACCATGCACCATGCGTGGCCATATTAAATTCATTATATTCCGGCAGCAGGAGCCTCATTATAAACCCATCTGCACCCTACAGGGCCCCCTGGCGGTGCTCCGCGTCAGGCCCCGCCTCCTGGGGCCAATGTTTAAAACGCCGCATTGTGGAGTCCCTCCGCAGAGACAGTCACTGTCACCTCAATCAGCTGCCAGATATTGTCCCCCAGCAGGACGCTGTGCCTGTTGCTGAGGTTTGGGGCAATTAGTACTTTCATCGAACGGCTCAGCATTTATTAAAAAACAGAATATTTGGTGGATGCAGCACACCTGTTCACACCCCATATCCATATTTCACCCAGCCAATAGGCAGCCAGCAGTAGGAATTAAATTTAAATTAGTAAAAAATATATATATATATACATCAAAAAGACAAAAGCTTTCAAAATATTAGTGGAAGACTCTCAGCCACAATTCGCCCCGTTCCAGAGGAGCTGTGCATGGTGCTTCAGAACCCCCTCCGGCTACCAGAAACATTTTTAAAGGAAGCCTTTTATCCCAAGCGCAATCTGCATTTTAAATTTCGCATTGTGAGCTGCAGCGATCTGCTCTTAATTTATGTTTTCTGTGCTAATTTTATACATTATTTCATGCTTTAATGGTTCGTGTGCTGTTTTGTTTGCTGTTATGTGGCGTTTTTAAATGAGCTGGTTTGCATTATGTTATGCTGTTATTGTTTTGCAAAGATCCAAAAAGCAAAAAAGTTTTTTTTAAACTAAGAATAAATTTCTCCCTTGATTCATCAGAACCTGCACACACACACACACACACACACACACATAGAGTTTCCTCAGACATCATTAGTTACTGCATGTGTTGATGACATCACAACGTTCACAATGTGACCCAGGGACGCTGGAGCTGCCAATTCAACCCTCGACCCCAGAACTGAACTGATCTTTCCTCTGATGTCATCAGTAAAGATCACGTGTCATTTCTGGAGTCAGATTACTTTGGAAATAACATTTGTTATAAATACAAGTTGCCCTATTTTAAACATAACTGTAAGGTAACTATTCCAATTACTATATAATTGAGAGAGACTGGACATTCTCCCTTGCTGGAGTTGCTCCATGTGAGAGGCGGAGGGCCGGGGGTTGGCTTTTTGTTAGCCCCAAGACTCTCGGCCTGTTTGTTGGGGTTCACCCCGGGGGACGAGAGGGTAGCTTCCCTGCGCCTTCAGGTCATGGGAATGGGTTCTGATTGTTGTTTGCACTTATGCGCCAAATAGCAGCTCAGAGCACCCAGCCTTTTTGGACTCCCTGGGACGAGTTAAGGGTCATTCAGTCACTGTACCAGAGGAGCGTGAGTTTGGTCCGCATAGCCGGCAGTAAGTTGGACATGTTCCCGGTGAGGGTTGGACTCGGTTCTGTTCATAACCTATGTGGACAGAATATCTAGGCGCAGCCGTGGTGTGGAGGGTGTCGAGTTTGGTGGCAGAGGAATCTCTGCTTTTTGCGGATGATGTGGTCTACCTAGCTTCATCAGGCTCTGACCTTCAGCTCTTGCTGGGTAGGTTTGCACCCGGGACCCAGGACACGCTGGAGAAATTACATCTCCAGTCTGGTCTGGGAAAGCCTTGGGGTCCTGCCAGAGGAGCTGGTGGAGGTGGCTGATGGTGCTACTCCATGTTTGGCTTTGTAGGCCAGCATCAGTATTTTGAACCTGATGCGTGCAGCTACTGGGAGCCAGTGGAGGAGCGTAGTAGAGGGGTGGTGTGGGAGAAGTTGGGAAGGTTGAAGATCAGTCGTGCTGCTGCATTTTGTATTAGTTGTAGAGTGAGTGTGAAGGTCAAGAGGTGGTGGTCAGAGATGTGAGGTGGAGTGGAAGAAAGGTTAGAAGTTGGAGAAGGACGTCTGAAGACCAGGTCCAGGACATTCCCTCCTGTGTGTGGGAGAGATGTTGCTGTTGGTCAAGAAAAAAGAGTGGAGAAGGGGAAGAAGGCAAGACAATTGGAGTTTGGCTAGTGGAAGCTTGAAGTCACCGAGGTGAGTTAGGGGGGTGTCTAAGTGGAAAATGCTGAGCAGAGTGTCCAATTCATCAATAAAGGTCCTAAGTGACCCTGGAGGACGATATATGTCAATGAAAAGGAAGTTTACCGGAGAAGAAACTGAGACTGTGTGGTATTCAAACCAAGAGATGTTCACTGATTGGCTGATTCCCGATACACCTCTTTTTTTAAACTTATTGGCAAGGTTCACACAATATTACAATAAAATACAATATTAAGATGAATAATGAATCTTTCAACAAGCAACTGTAATTTACCTCCAGTAACTGTAAAAGATCACAGTGTTATTTATCAAGCAATCACATGTAACTCATTGCACCCCAATGCTATATTTCATAGCTTGTGTATGACACCAGAACAAATACACACAATAGCACAACTTGTTTACACATGCCTTCCAAAATTGCATTTTACATGTATTTTACGGGGTGGTACTAGCCTAGTGGGTAGCACACTCGCCTATGAACCAGAAGACCCAGAAGACCCAGGTTCAAATCCCGCTTACTACCATTGTGTCCCTGAGCAAGACACTTAACCCTAAAAAAGCTCCAGGGGGGGACTGTCCCTGTAACTGCTGATAAATGCCTTAAATGTAAATGTAAATGTATTCTTAAAATATTCAGAATATGTGACCTTTTATTTACTGTAATAGTATACATGGCTGAACATTAATAAGAATATTTTTCCCCACCGTGACAATAACATTGTACCAGTAATAGCTCCAAATCACCTTTACCCTCAGCTTCCCACACTGGGTCATGGGGTGAGTTTCTTCTTAGTAATTCGTTTCTTGTCATTAATGAGGTGAATTTCCCCCGTCAACCACATTCTGTATGGAAATGCTGCTGGATTTCATTTTTGAAAGATCTGAGCCTCTTACTGAAGGGCGGCGTCCAAATCCATGTTCAGGAAAACTAGTTCAAAGCCAGTTGTGTCGCCAATTATTAACAAAATATTTCAAAAATGAATCCTCATGCTTTCACCTAGTGTCCATTTTGTAAGTTATGATTAGACTGTGTTCATGTCAAGGCCCTGATATGGTAGGTGTCCCTGTCTGGAGGCGTTCAAGCTGCCTTGTCATCATGTTCTTTCTGAAACTCCATCAGGTCCATCAGATCCCCGGGGCTGGAGGCCGGTGACTGGAGCAGCTGCGTCATTCATCCGTCCTGATGCGAGATCGGTTTCGCCTCGGCCTTCTCCCCATCGATCGGCTCCTGCCGATAGCATCCATGTCATGCTTAAGATGTCACTGTGGGTAATCAAGGCTCCAAGGTCCATGGCGTGTCTGATGAATCAGCAATAGTCCTGTGGAGCAGGGCTAATGACCCCATAATCGTTTAGTCAAAGCGTGCTAGTGGCTTGTGCTAACAGTGGCTAAAGGGAGGACTGGGGATGTCGTCTTCCCCTTTATATAAAACCTCTGGAGGGTCTCGGTGGCATGGATCCCAAATAAAGAACGTACTCGTAGTCTCATCAGCCTTTTGCACTCGAACACTTACACAGCCATCTTTTTAAAGTGCGTATTTCTTTCTTTTTTAGTCTCATTGTACAGGCTAAACGTCAGATCTTCGTGGGTGCAGGCTATATGACATTCCTGCAGGTTGCAGCAATGGAATCCATTTCTGCCAGTTTACAGCGTTACCCCTAAACGCTAGCGGCTAATGAGGGCGCAACTGCTTCTTAACTAAATCAAGTGCAACCAAGAGCAGCTGCGTGTGTTTCCGGCGTTGCCGGAGCGCGCGTGGCGCGGACTTTATTTTCCAGGTGCAGCCATCGTGTGGGTCATGTGGAGTTCGACGCAGTTCATCAAAACCGCCCACCGCCATTTTCATTTCAACGCCTGCTCTCAATAAATCAGTGTGTGTGTGTGTGTGTGTGTGTCCATATGCTGTCATTTACAAATGCATGTAAATGCAGCCATTTGGTAGGTTTTTAGCATGAAATCTTTACTCATAACAGTTCAGAAACCGGTTCAGCAGATTACGGCGTTTATTTGTAGGGTTTTAATGCTTCTATGCTGTATTCGGGCGGATTTTACCACTAGAAATGTCTGGGATGTCTCGGTTTCGGAGTTCTGCGGTCAGCCCTGTCCTCTTCGTTTGCGTGGCCCTCGCCGCGGTGACTGATTGGCGTGACAGCGCAGGCTCTGCTGTGACAAATGGCTTTCAAGGCGAAGAGCAAAGCTGCACTGCAGGAGGGTGCAGGCGGCCATGAAATATTAACAGGCAGCGCTTACCGCCGCTAAAATGCCAATTAACCCCCTCAACCGGTACACCGTTAATCAGGTGCCCACCCTCCTCACGCCGGCACCTGGTCAGCCCTCCAGTGGCCCCGCCCGCTGCTCTACCCTTCACCGCGCTCAGCTGCACCTGTCAGCTCGGATCAGAGCTCTGGAGCTGTGACATGATTCAGTCAGATGTGCACGCACAGTCACGCACGCACACACTCACACACACTCAAGCACACACTCACACACACTCACGCACACACACACTCACGCACGCACACACTCACACACACTCACGCACACACACACTCACGCACACACACACTCAAGCACACTCACGCACTCACACTCACGCGCACACACTCACACACACTCACGCACACACACTCACACTAACGCACACACACACTCAAGCACACTCACACACACTCACGCGCACGCACACACACACTCACGCGCACACACTCACTCACACACACTTACGCACACTCACGCACACACTCACGCACACACACTCACGCACACACTCACACACACTCACGCGCACACACTCACACACACTCACGCACACACACTCACACTAACGCACACACACACTCAAGCACACTCACACACACTCACGCGCACACACTCACGCACACACACTCACGCACACACTCACGCACACACTTACGCACACACACACTCAAGCACACACACACTCAAGCACACTCACGCACACACACTCACTCACGCACACACTCACACACACATTCACGCACACACATTCACGCACACACACACACACACACACACTCACAACAGGAAATCCTCAGTGTTCTCAGGCGCACTCACATTACCCACTTTGGAATAGAATAGCCCTCCGATGTTCACTCTACACGTTACACTGAGCCACGCCCACTCAGCCCCGCCCAAAGAGGCAAATGATGTAGAAGTAAGATGTGCCTTGCTAATAGACTGCTGTAATTAAACTGAAAGGCTTCAAAAAGTGTTATGCGTGTGTGCATGCCTACTTTTATTGTGGGGTTTTCTGTTCGTTTTGCTTTTATTCCTTTTCTCTCCACTGGTTATACTGGTATGATGCACATCTGCAGCCAGCAGTGACTGGGCCGCGCCCACTCAGCCTTTCAACACTGGCCATGCTTCTCTCCTTCACAAACACACTGCCACGTCTTTCTCAATGAGTCCAAAATGACGTTTAAATTCTTCATATAGAAATGTGATTGGCCGTTTAAATGCACCAGCAAGAATTAACATTTCTCATTAATTGCTGAAAAAAACTGAATATTTTGCTGCTGTTTTGTTGTTTATAATGACAGTCAGATATAGCCTGTGTGTTATTTCTTTTTACTATTTTTAATAATTATAATTGGTTTTAATTGCTTTTTTCATCATTCTTGCCTATGATCCATGGACGCTGGTTAGCTGCAACATGATGAACCTGATCAATAACGAGGACACACACACACACACACCTATACACACAAGCCAGCGAGTGAACACACACACACACCTATACACACAAGCCAGCGAGTAAACACACACACACACACACCTATACACACAAGCCAGCGAGTGAAAACACACACACACACCTATACACGCAGGTGAAGCCGAAAACAGAGAGAGAGAGAGAGAGAGAGACCTGCAAGCACAATCTGCCAACACGTGCCTAGTGTGTGTGTGTGTGTGTGTGTGTGCGTTTTCAAATTTCAAAATGAAGCACATGAAAAAGCCTCAAGTGTTTTTGTGTGCACGCCAGTGTGTTTTTATTTATGTGGTACTACAAGGTGTGTCTGTGTGTGTGTGTGTGTGTGTGTGTGTAATGGAGTCATACATCATACACTCTTCAAGGCCACATCTGGCAATCTCATCTTGTCGGACGAGGTTGAAACACAGAGCTGTGTGTTTATTATGTTCACTATCATAAAGCCCCTCCCCCACCGGCAGTCCTCTCTGTCTGTAACGTGTGGAAGCTCCTCCCCCTGGTCAATGTGGGCGTGGCTGACACTACATGAATCATGTTCTCATCGGGGGGAGATCTGAGCCCGGAGGACCCTGATGTCACCCTCGCCACGTCTCCTCCCTCCCCCGTCCCTCGCTCTCTCCCCGCATCCGCAGCCAAGTCCCGCCGTTACGTAACGGAGCATCTTGATGCGTTTCCCCTCCGCCGGCTCCAACAGAAGCATATGCACGCAGCAGTTGGTCCTGCCGATGACGCCGTTCGGTCATGTGGGAGTGTTGCATCGTGGGCTGCTGCTGTCTTCCTCAAGGGCACCGATCTCCCCATCGCTCTCCGGGCGAGTCGGGCCACTCAGGCCTTCACTTCGCCATTTTGACCCTCCATGTCCCACCCCTGGTACAACCAGTATGGGGTCTTGAGAAGATGGATGGTAGCAGGTGGATGAGGGATGTGGTGGAGGGAGTGTGTTGGGGTTTTGTAGGGCCCTGGTGGTGATGGATGGGGCAGTGAAGGCTCGTGAAAAATGGAGAGGGTATCAGTCGGTGCTGGCACCATCTTTCTCTGTGCCGCAATCTGCACCCAGATCTGATGCTACCGCCCTTCCCGGCACCCCTGCTAACCGCCACTGTCGAATTCCCGCTCTGCCAAGAGGCCGGTGGCGGCGTTCGGGTGTGTAAAACGAAACGAGATAAGGACTCGGTGGCGACGTGCAAGAGAAACGATGCCACGATCACTCCGAACCACCAGACCGGAGCACGAAACTAGCTGCACGCGGCAAGATGAACCACCCAAGTCGCCTCCGGGCGAGGTCTGGCAGACGATCCATCACCGTGCGAGCGGCTACACGCCACAACTCTCAACCAGCCGAGCTGCAGCGCCAATTTATTCTTTTTTACATTTTCAGACACACAAAGAGAGAAGATTGATGTGAAGGTGTAGACGAAGTAAACGCCGGTATTTAATATTCCCAGTGGGCACCATGTTCAGCAGAAGAACATTGAAAGGACTCAAATCTGGACTGGTTTCATCTGTATGGAAGTACACAGGTTTTTAGATGAGCGTTCCTGACACTACTTCTTGGGAAAAGTTGGTATATGCATTATAAAGTAAAAACAACAAAAAAAAAAAGAGTATAGATTTGATACACAGCAGCACAGCACACACAGTGAAATTTGTCCTCTGTATTGAACCATCACCCTGAGTGAGCAGTGGGCAGCTGTCAGGATCCTGATCCGGACCGGAGTTTAATTGTTGTCATGTGTAATGTTCCCTAATCGTTTTTACCCGTGTTAATTGTATAAAGCTGCCCTGTTCGTTTCGCTGTCAGGTCTTTGACGTTATGTTCCATGTTCACCAGTGTCTATGTCTCGGATGTCTCCCCTGTCCTGTGATTCACCAGTAAACCCCTGTTTCGTGATGTCAGGTGAAAGCGTCCTTCATTCCTCGTCTCCTCGTCACTCTTCGTCCTCCTCTCTGTACACCCGCCGCGTCATGCCCGCATGGACGTGACAGCAGCCATGACAGGCGCCCGGGGACCAGTGTGTGGGGACGGTGCTTTGCTCAGTGGCACCTCAGTGGCACCTTGGGGGATCAGGATTTGAACCGACAACCTTCTGATCACGGGGCCGCTTCCTTAACGACTAGGCCACCACTGCCCCATGCCCCAGAAGTATAGGAATATAGAAGTATAGGCGTCGGTGGAGGCGTTTCCCATTCACTGATAAAAAAGCAGTCAACCAAAATCCCGAAATGTTCCCAAATGCAAATGCTTTGGTATTTTAGTCGCGTTTTTATAGTGGCTTGTCACGAGCAAGGAGCAGTGATTGGTCGCCACTTGGCAGACACGCCCACCCTCAGCGGCATTAACTACGTTCGTTTATATTAGTGTGATATTATTATTTCTAATTGAGTGAAAGTTTGTCATGACTGGATTCCCACGTTCTGCCACTCTTTTTTAATAATAATTTACATTTTTTTTTGCCGAGTTTGTTTTGCCGGGAGGGAGGCTCCGGCGTGGTGCCATTCGGGACTTTTAGCCGGGTCACTGTCACGCCTCTCACCCTGTTTAAAGGCCGCAGCCCTGCAGGAGCAGGCCGGGCGCGGTGAGGAGGGGAAGGAGGGATGGGTGGTGGAGGAAGAAGTGAGAGAACCGCTTGCGTCGGCCCGTTTCCGCCCTCAGGCCGTATAAGTGGCGCCGTTAATCACCGATACTCGTCCCCCTCTTTGTCTCGTCTTCCTCGCTTCTCCCTCCCTGCTGCAGTTTACACCAGGCGGCTGCGCAAATGGTCCGGGGCAAAGGCAAGCTCCGCCTCCAGGGAGAGAAGGAGCGAGGAGGAAGGGCGGAGGGGAATTGGGTTTGGGGGTGGGAACGCCGAGGACGGCGCTGGGGACAGAATCGGCTCCAACAAATCACTGCACGTTAGCCGTTGATTTTCTGTCAGTCTGACTTGGGCGCGGCGTCAGTCGCCACCAGCCTCGGCCATTAGCCGGCCCAGTCGAGTGAAAACACATAAAAATCATTTCCCGTTCGCTGTCTGCTGTGCCGCGCTCGCCGACCGCCATCTTCCCGCCATCGACCGCTTGCGGCGGACATTCAAATTGCGAGAACAAACTAACACGATACGAGTTGATTGTGAACATGTTTGCATTTTTAAAAAAGCATCTTAAACTGAGCAACACCGGGTTCGAATCCCGGTGCAATCCCCGAGGTCGCCTTGATGAGGGTACCGTCCCCACACACTGCTCCTCGGGCGCCTGTCATGGTGCCCGCTGCTCACCAAGGGTGATGGTTAAATACAGAGGACACGTTTCACCGTGTGCACCGTGTGCTGTGCTGCTGTGTTTCGACAATCACTTCACCTTCACTTTTTAAAATAACCATTTAAAAATGTTATGTGACAAATATAAAAGTGTGCTGCGGAGATGGTGAGGACGCAGCCGCGCGAATTCACACAAAAGGGGGTTTTATTAAAAAAACGTTGAACAAAAAGATGCAGAATAACATCAGATAAGACACACGGCGCACATCCACCCGACGAAGACAGCAATTGAGGGACCACAGTCCACCGTAAACCAAGAAGACCCCACCACGTCAGTCCATTAAATCCTGTTATGTTGTTATGGGAAGGGGGAGTGGCCACATATGAATATGTGCGTGTGCAGTAAATGCCAAATTCTACAAGGTTAAAGGAAAGGCATCCAGTGCAGAAGTGACCGGGACGCTTCCAGAAGACCCCAAATCTCGGAGACCAAAGAGTGCGTGTCGTTCCCAGGTGTGGAGCACCATCTTAACTACGGCTTTGAACGTGGCGCAAGGTTTAAGAAGCAGAACTAATCCGTTTATTAGCGTCATCATCAACACCATGTAGTATTTAACCTCTTTTACTGTTTTATTTTTAAGAATCCAGGGTTTACTGCTGAAATCCAAAATTCTGTGATAAATGTCCTACAAAGTGAGAATTTTCATTTATATTTCACATTCACAGCATTTATCCTGTCAGTGGTGACAGGGACAGTCCTCCTGGGGACACTCAGGGTGGATGGCAGTAAGTGGGTTCGAACCCGGGACTTTGTGCTCGAATGTCTAACTGAGAGCAGAGTGCCGCATCAGGTAACGTTGCCATATATGGCAGCATGTCGGTCAGCTGCGTGTTTCTCTGGTGAAAGAACGAGTTCTGTGGAGCATCAGTGTCTCTACTCATCTTTAACTGTAATCCAGCTGATCCGCTGTGTGTGTGTGTGTGTGTTGGTCTCTCATTTACATTTTCAGCATTTATCAGACGCCCTGATCCAGAGCGACTTACAATCAGTAGTTACAGGGACAGTCCCCCCTGGAGACACTCAGGGTTAAGTGTCTTGCTCAGGGACACAATGGTAGTAAGTGGGGTTTGAACCTGGGTCTTCTGGTTCGTAGGCAAGTCTCTCTTTTCTTCTCTGCTCCTGCACAACATCCTCTGCTCCTGGTTTGATACCTCTGTGTGTGTGTGTATGTGAGTGTGTGTGTATGTGTGAGTGTGTGTGTGAGTGTGTGTGTGTGTGTATGTGTGAGTGTGTGTATATGAGAGTGTGTGTATGTGTGAGTGTGTGTGTGTATGTGTGTGTGGTTTCTGAGTTTTATTAGAATATCTCTTTACTGCTGTTTGCAGCGTGTGTGTGTGTGTGTATGTGAGTGAGTGTATGTGTGAGTGTGTGTATGTGAGTGTGTGTGTGGTTTCCGAGTTTTATTAGAATATCTCTTTACTGCTGTTTGCAGCGTGTGTGTGTGTGTGTGTGTATGTGAGTGAGTGTATGTGTGAGTGTGTGTATGTGAGTGTGTGTGTGGTTTCCGAGTTTTATTAGAATATCTCTTTACTGCTGTTTGCAGCGTGTGTGTGTGTGTGTGTGTATGTGAGTGAGTGTATGTGTGAGTGTGTGTATGTGAGTGTGTGTGTGGTTTCCGAGTTTTATTAGAATATCTCTTTACTGCTGTTTGCAGCGTGTGTGTGTGTGTGTATGTGAGTGAGTGTATGTGTGAGTGTGTGTATGTGAGTGTGTGTGTGTGTGTGGTTTCCGAGTTTTATTAGAATATCTCTTTACTGCTGTTTGCAGCGTGTGTGTGTGTGTGTGTGTGTGTGTGTGTGTGTGTGTGTGTGTGTGTGTGTGTGTGTGTGTGTGTGTGTGTGTGTGTGTGCGTGTGTGTGTGTGTGTGCGTGACTAATGCAGCGTCCCAGCGGCGCTGCCTGTGCTCATTCCCGTCCCAGCAGAGGGTCTGTGTGAGGCGGCGGTGACGGTGGCGGCGGCGGTACGAGGGCCTTGAATAAACCTTTGTGCTGCAGCATCACTGAGGGGCGCGTGCAGCAGCTTACAAAGCGGCGAGAGGAGAAGCAGCTCCTGCCAGCCGGGCATTTAGAAGGGGAGTGAAGAACATTTCATTCCAGCACAACCATGTTGTTTTCTGCACGTTCTCGCGCTGGATGCGGTACCGTGGACGTGGACTGTAATCAGGGACCGACACCAACCGAGATGTCTGTCTGTCTGTCACTTGAAATGGAGGCTCGAGGAGTTGAAATTTACGATCTCAAGAAAGCTGTTTTTAATAAAACGTTTTTATTATTTCATTTTCTCACAATTGATTTTGATAGACAGCTTCAGTTTTAACGGTGCATAGCAGCCTGGTTTCTAAAAATGCATGTTCTTCTATTTTCTTCCATGCCAAATGCAACCTTAGCAATTTTTGGGTCCTCAAGACTCCATCCAAGGCACGAAGACCAAGGGGTTCACTTTACATTATTTAGCGTCATCATAACAAGATCTCAATTTTTTTGGTATGATTTTAGTGCCATGCGCTAAACAGTAAACCCCTTAGTAAGTACAAAAATGTCACTTTTGCGGTTTAGTGCACATTGTGTGAAGATATTGCACATTACTGCATGTAATTGCAGCATTGCACATTTATGGAGATATAGCGCAGATGCATCTCTTATTATCGTAGCACATTATCATCACGCTGTACAACTGATCATTGGTCACATTTCATTTTATCCGATTAGCCTTGCTTTAATCCAATTTTAATCCATCTTTTCATTACAATATGTGCACATCTAACTGTGAGATCTAAACCTGACACAACATTCCGTCTCAATTTCCACGCCTTCACATTTAACATTATGACCAGAATTCTGAACGCCAATCCACAATCTTAAAATCTGAATGGACAGTGGATACTCAAATTATTGGTGATTATTGGCAATTATTGGTGAATGATAGATATACTGCTATACTAAGCTGTAAAGAAGGTGTTATAAGGCAGTTATAACAGCATCTAGGGAAAGCTGTTTGAGTCCTCCATGCTGCATTATAATGCAGGGTTCTGTTCTACGCATCACGTTTTTGCATATAAAGTTTGCATGATTAATTCAGTGTATTATTATTCATTGTATTCATGGTGAAATAATGTAAACATCAACTGCTGTCCCAGCATTGCACCATGGTTCTACATAACTTGGCAAATCCAAGAAAACCCAACATTGTTCGAGCGGTGACTTCACTTCAATGCCGCATTATTGTCAGATTCGATTTCTGAGTAGAAATTGCTGTTTGCAGATTAACCCTTTTTCTCTAATTCGGTTTAGTGCTGGCTTTTACTGGTGTACTCAAATTCCCACCATTCCCATTTCACTCCAGAGGCTCCATCCCTGGCAGAGACGAGCGCCACACACGCCTGAATCTTCTCCACGCCTCAGTCTGTCAGCGCACCGTCCTCTAATGTCTCTTATTTTCCAATCGAGCTCCGGCGCATTCAGCCCCTCCGTCACCTCATTACCCACACCGGCTGACGGACTCGCGGCCCACTTCCTGGGAGACATGGATGTGTAGGCGCCACTAAACCAGGCGAAGCGTAGCGTCCTTCCTGTGATCTTGGTGTTAAATTTTATACAATAACTGGACGAATAAGCGGTGCTGGTGTGTTCATTTCATGCGGCTCGATGGGTTCTGGTGTACTCGTTTCCTGAAGGCATCAATGGTGTGATTCATTGGGGCTTCAGACTGACGTGTTCAGCATAAATTCATTCGGCGTGGAGCGTAGCACCTTCTCATCAAGGCCAGTTTGCTTATTGGTAACCAGAGGTGTGTTATACCCTGTTATGGCAGAAAATGAGGACGAAAACAGGGCATTTCAAGCATAACATTTGCCTACGGTTGGGACCTCTGAGACGCCTCACTGTGGAAGCGAACAGATCGATAACGCGTGGAAGCTCATATTGAGGAGGTTTTCTGGAAGATGTTATGGAATTCCTGGTAGGAAACCGGCCTTACGAATGTCTCATGGTTTGGTTATGAAACTTGCCCATTCATGAAAGCGAATGTGAAGTGACACGCTGAAATGTGTCCTCTGTATGAGAGGTGCCCGTGTGTGTGGGGACGGGACCTTCATCCATGGGACCCCAGTGGCACCTTTGGCGGTTCGGGATTCGAACCCTCAACCTTCCGATTACGGGTCCGTTTCCTCTCCCACTAAACCACCACTGACCCATCATATAATGACATTTACATCATAAATATGATTCATGCACATAAATATTATTCTGTCATTTTGTACACTTTCCTTTATTGTCACATACAAACTTGTTTATGTTTTAATGCAACATTTTTATTGATCATGTTTTGCAGTACAGTTTTTAGCACTTAGGGTTAGGGTTAGGGTTACACAAGTCATAACATCTAAAGCGGGTATGTGCGTGTTTATTTCTATTTGTGCAAGTATTTACTGGGGTTGTGAATCAATCATTTTTTTCAATTAATTAATCATGATTTATTGATTAATGGAATAAGTGGTAGTGGTAGTGGTAATGGAATAGTGGTAGTAGCCTAGTGGGTAACACACTCGCCTATGAACCAGAAGACCCGGGTTCGAATCCCGCTTACTACCATTGTGTCCCTGAGCAAGACACTTAACCCTGAGTTGCTCCAGGGGGAGACTGTCCCTGTAACTACTGATCGTAAGTCGCTCTGGATAAGGGCGTCTGGTAAATGCTGTAAATAACATTAAAGTTTGCTGTGATACTTGTATGAGAAAGAGGCTCAGAGGCCATAAAGGTCCGCTCACGCATCAACAGAGGCGACTTCATTTCAGGTTAACATTAGCAATGTGAGAATCACCGATTGGTTCCTGCTTCTGTGCTCCCTACATGACCCTCAAACGTTGATGCAATGCTTTCGTGTGAGCATACAGTGAACCACATGCAGCATTCATTTATTTTAACATGTGAAATAACTGATTGTGTGTGTAATTAGTGCATCAGTATATAAATGTTTTCTCTTGAGAAACGTACCTTGCAGGGATGCTGAACCGCGTAGGAAAAAAATCTATACGTGTCCTGACTTGATTTATCCGCGTGGCATCACTCATGCACACGCGGAGGATAAAGAGTGGCTGCTTGTGCTCGCTGTGTCGTACCAGTTGCATTTCCAGCCATTTTTTTATGAGCGCAAACGCGCTTATTTCACCCGAGTCTTGTCGCACTGGGTGCCCTGGCCAGCCGCCGGGAACAGCCAGAGCCGCCGCGATTTAATCCAAGATTTGCCCGTGATGTTTTTATACCACAACTACGCCGCAGCTCAGAGCCCTTCAAGCAGAAGCCGAGACACAACAGCATCCGCCACCTTGCCGCTCGGCTGTGACTGGACGGTCCCTTTTATTTTATCCTGTGATGCAATAAATGCTTCTAAACACAAAGCGGCTGCTTTATTACGGCCCAACATTAATCTTCATTCATGGATGTTTATGCACAGTGTGTGTGTGTGTGTGTGTGTGTGTGATTGTAGGTTGCCCTTGGCTGATAGAACCATTGACTTGGGCAAGCCCTGCTGGCCTCCTTATTTAGCTAACCTGATCAATGGTAAAGTGTCCCCGCCCCCCTCGCCCTGCACACGGCGGTAAATCAGGGGTGAATTACAGCGGCTCTGCGCTCGCATGGATTGCCCTTCGATATGCTGCCTTTGTCATTGTGCGAGTCAATAACACGAGAGAGAGGAGGGGAAGCCGGGGACTGAGAGGCGGCGGCTCAATTGTCCACACGCAGTCCCAAACAAAACAGCAGCCCATACTGACCACCGGCCCTCGGTCCCCCGCGCGCCGTTGCCGGAGTGAGGATTGCTGAGGCAGCTTCCCGTAATCGTTCACGGCAGGAGAAAAAAACAACAAAAAAAACCCAAACTCAAGCACCGCCTGTCAGCCTCGCCCCCGTCGGCACTGACAACAAGCCCCCTTCCTCCTCCTCTCCCCCCACTCCCCATCCGCGGACTGGATTAGGCATGGCAGCACTCCAGCTCACGTCAATAATGCACACAAAAACACTGTCCCCGGCGCACTGTCCACCTTCCCCGTTACCATGTCTCCAGTTGCACCATCATTCCTTCCGGAAAAATCTACCCTGGACCCAATTTTCAACAATTTCCCTTTCACTTTGAAATGCGTTTTCATTATTTCCTTACAATCATTGTACACCACATTCGTCATGTCACCATTACTGCGTTCTTCCGCTTGAAGACCCCAGACAGATGCCATCCAGTCGGAACCCGAGGTAGACCGGGCTAGAGCTGTAATCCGGCCCAACAAGTCCAACTTTTTAAAAGCTGGCTTTCCTTCAGCGCGCTACGAGCAGGAAGAGGGACAGGACAGAACACAATCGCCGGGGTCTTTCTCTCGCGAAAACGCATCACCTGACGACGATGACCGAGATTTGCTAATCAAATTAACACAAAAAGTTCATTTAATTAACTTTTACCAATCACCGAAATAGGGAAAAAAACGGCAACTCATACGGAAAGGATAGGTACTATAGACTGGAAGTCGAGTTGGGGTTTCAAAAATGTCTTGCTACATACCTCGAGTTGGTCATGTCCGTCTGGCGTCCTTGGCTCTTCTCTAGGCCCAGCTTGGTGAAGATGCCCACGAGGACCATGATGGCCACCACGCCGCAGATGATGTAGACGATCATGTGGGTGCGGTCCCGCTGCGGCTCCTCCTGCGCCTCGGTGACCGGTGCCGCCGGCTTGCCGGTGTTGGCCCAGACAGGCGTGTCGTAGTTGGAGCAGGACATCTGGTCCAGGCCTTGCACCTTGTTGGAGCAGCAGTAGCGGTAGAAGCAGGAGCCGCAGCAGAACTGGTAGATGCCTGCGTTGCAGTTGAATGGCGGGTCCCACTGGCCCATGACGTCGTAGTAGCCCCAGCAGTCGCCGCCCATGCCCAGGTAGGTCTTTCCCTCTGCTTCCGTCCCCGGCGTGGTCCGCGTGACCTCTGGGGCGTCGGAGGGCGCGGCGGTTTGGTTGATTGCCGGTGCGTCTGCAGTTCCTGGTTTGGAGATTTGGCCCTTGGAAGCGCAGCCCAGCAGCAGCACAAGGGCGAGAGCGAGCGGGCCGACATGGGCAGCCATGACGGTACTTATTCAGACGCCAGATCCGGCGCAGGACGAGAGGGGCGGGAAAGTTAGCAGTTTGTGGGCCCGTTGGCACGTCAGCGCAGTCGGGCTTTTCGCAGTGAGTAAGTCGCTGAGCGAGCAGACGAGTGAAGCGCATCAATCGCGCCGATGAGAAAATGCCCCTCCCTGGAGCGCCACCAGCTCAGAGGGACTCACCTGGAGGCGAAGCGCTCACACGCATCCCGTCTACGGTCGCGGACCTGGCGCGAGCATCCTGGCGCGGCGGCGGCCTGGGACGAGTGGAGGGAGGTGTTCCCGCCCGCCAAGGTGCCTTCCACGTGCATGGTGCCAACTTGGAATCCGCTCTACTGCGTTTCAGGGAGAACTTTTCCGGAGCCACATGCTGCAGTCAGAAGGCCAGTTTTATCGAGCTGGACGCCGCCGATGCCGCGAATCGAGCCACTACCACCGCAGGCGTCCCTGGACAGCGTGGGAACCGGCACCAGGAGCCACGTCCACCGAGTAAGTTTCCATGTCCTCTGCTGTCCTCTGGGCTTCACGTTCCCCGGCTCGCTTCGGAATCGCTCAGACACAAGTGGAGAACGTGTTGCCACATTTTATCCTTAAAAGCAGCACGCCGCCGCCATTCCTTTACCGAGTAAAGTACGGACTCGTACGAGACACCACAGAATTATGAAAGGCTACATAATCCTGGTCTCAACCAAAGCCTGTAGACATTTCTGTTTAGTACTGGAGTCACGCTCACGTGTTCTTTCCAACGTACAAAAAAAATGACAAAAAGAAGCAAAAAATGCAACAGTTCCTTTTGGGAGAAGAAATAATCTGTTTTTCTGAGATGAACAGAGAAGAAATGAAGCAGTCGTCCAAACGGGACGCACAAGATTTCAACCTGAAAAGTCCTTACCCAGAACCAGCTTTTAGAAAACAGGCATATATTGATATATGTATAGGAATTTTATAGATATATCGTTATATGTGTGTGTCTTCTCTGCGTCTCTGCTTGTGAAGTTTCCAGTAGGACTGGACGAAGAAGACCAACAGATGCCAGTGTGTTTATTCCGTCCCTTCCTGTCCCGTCTCTCCCGGACACCGTGTTCCGCGGCAGTGTTGCATGCTGGAAGGACTGGATGTTAATGCATCTCCTCCCTCCCTCCCTCGCTCGCTCGCTCACTCCCTCGCTCGCCCTGCCTCCCTCACTTACTCGCTGTCATGAGCGAATGAGCCACCTCTCCTGCTGTACCACCCCTCCCCGTCACCAGCACCCTCCGTTTTTACTTCGACTCGCTCCTTCTGCCTTCCTGTCTGTCTCGCCTTTGCTCTTTTTCTCACCCCTCTTCTCTTCTTTTCATCCCTGCTCTCCATCACACACACACACACACACACACACACACACATGCTACAGAGCTCGTAATTCAACAGAGAGGCAGTTAACACAGTTGTACGATTGTGTGTTGAGACGTGAGACGTGGAGACGATGAGGGAGGAGCAGGAGCTCCTGCGGAGAATATAGAGGTGAAGATAAAAGTGGGAGCAAAATACTGCATTCTCTCCCGAGTGCAGTCTGACCCCGTCTGACCCCTATCTGAGCCGATATCACACACACACACACACACACACACACACACACACACACTCTCCATCATTCCATCTCGTCTCTTCCTGGACGCCAACTTCTCATGTGACCCCACCTCCGTTCAGACCGAATCAGGGCGGAGCTGAGGAGGTTCAGGTGGAGAAGGGAGGGATGGATGGAGCCCTGAGCAGAGCTGTTATTGTCTTATTGTCCCGCGGGACGATGATTGTGAAGATGACTGGAACGTTTCTCACCGATCTGCTTACTCCTCTCCATCCATCTCCGCTCCTGTCCTGCTCTCCTCCCTCCATCTTCCATCCCGCAGCAGGCAGCGCGTCCCCAGATCCGATGGCCATCAGCACTGCTGTGTCCGGCTCCGACTGGTTCCGGGGGTAAATTTAGACGTCGTCTCTGACTCCCCTGAAGACACACACCCTGCGGGGAGGAGACACTGCGCCCCAATCATCGATTTGTTCCACAGGTCCATATCTTGTTGTTCTCCTTTTATATCTGACCTACATCCATCTGAAACTCGGGATGTTCAGGTTGTGCAAACTTCTCATCACGGGCAGCTGCCGCTGGGCCACAATTTCATATCCGCAAAACAGCAACGGAATACTCCTGATAATCGTACATGATGAAGGATCATTAACTTTCTAGCTGCGAATACGAGATTTTATGTTCAGGGTTAGAAGGTGAATCCGGGGTTCCTCGGTTATCGTTGTATTTGTGCCGGCCTGGAGGAAGGAGCAGGTCCCAGAGCACAACATCAATACACAAGAAACTACATTCAGACCAACAGGGACATGAGGAGGGAAGCACATCTGCACGCTCAGCACGTGCGATGCGATTAACAATTAACGTTCATCACGTGCACGTCACACTAACACTTGAGGGCGTGTCTGCCACACAGGAAGCCGTTTCATATAATATATATATCGAGAGAGAGAGAGGAGTGTGTTGGTCCTTATCGCCTGCTTAGTGCTTGGTGATTTGTATGCGTGTGTGTGTCTTGTTGCTTCTGTTCTTTTGCTTGTGTGTGTGTGTGTGTGTGTGTGTGTGTGTTTTTGGCCCATAAATAACGGGTGGCGCCTGCGCTGGTGGAGAGACTCTCATGCTAATGAATCGAGATTTAATTCTCAGGCCGGGTATGAATCGGTTGTCCCTGCTGCAGGACGAGTTCCGCCGGAGCACAACAGTCCCTCAGGAACGAGCTGGACGGAGTCCTGTTAGAAGGTTAGAAGGATGTGCCAAGGTTTTTAAAATCAATATGTTGTTCCATCAAGAAGCTCATTTGAGGGACATTTGCAGATTTGTCTCTTTAGGGCGATGGGCAATGTATTTCTGTCTCTCTGTCCACTGTACAGAGTATATTCAGTATATTTTCTAATATTTACTGAACTTCCCTCCCTCCACCCCCACTCGCCCAGTCCCCCCGTCACTCTCTTTTCTCATCTCCACCGCAATCGTCCAGCTCAGCCCACCAGTAATAATTTTATCTAACCTGTCTCTCCATCTCTCTCTCTCTGTCTCTGGGGCTCGCTGCATGGCTGCATTGATGTATTGCTGTATTGATGCCCTCAGACAGTCAGTCAGTCATCATGGAGGCTGCGGATTAACCTCTGGCTGTTTACGCGGCCGCCACTCGGCTGCCACTCGGCCGCCACTCGGCCGCCACTCGGCCGCCACTCGGCCGCCTCTCCTGGTACAACTGGGACAATTTGGGGTTTAAGTATTTCCAGCTGCTGAGTTGGAAAATTAGAACCTGACTCTAAAGGTTTATATATATGTGTGTGCGTGTGTGTGCACGTGCATGTGGGCGTGTGTGTGTGCTTGTGTGCGTGTTTGTGCATGCGTGTGTTTATGCGTGTGTGTGAGTGTGTGTTTGTGCGTGCGTGTTTATGCGTGTGTGAGTGTGTGTGTATGTGCATGCGTGTGTTTGTGCATGTGTGAGTGTGTGTGCATGTGTGAGTGTATACGAGTGTGAGTGTGTGTTTGTGCGTGCGTGTTTATGCGTGTGTGAGTGTGTGTGTATGTGCATGCGTGTGTTTGTGCATGTGTGAGTGTATACGAGTGTGAGTGTGTGTTTGTGCGTGCGTGTTTATGCGTGTGTGAGTGTGTGTGTATGTGCATGCGTGTGTTTGTGCATGTGTGAGTGTGTGTGCATGTGTGAGTGTATACGAGTGTGAGTGTGTGTTTGTGCATGCGTGTTTATGCGTGTGTGAGTGTGTGTGTATGTGCATGTGTGTGTGCATGTGTGAGTGTATACGAGTGTGAGTGTGTGTTTGTGCGTGTGTGAGTGCATGTAAGTGTGTGTCAGCAGGCACTGTGAAGGCACCGCACCGCCGCCCGCGTGTCATATCCTGCCGCTTCCTGTCCCCCTCGTGACTCTCGGCCACGCCGCTGTCCCCGTCTCACATCTGCACGCCCTGCGCCGGACGAGCCGGACCGTGTGTCGCGCTCCCTGATGCCTCGGCCTGTCTGTCCGTCTGTCTGTCTTGATCTTCGTTCTGCTGTGTTCTCGTTGCCAAGGTCATGCTGTGACCTCCAGACACCACGGTGAAGCCACGGTGGGTCAATGTGGCGGAAACACGGGGTCACATTTTTAACTCGAACCTCAAACATTTTTGTTTGAACCATTTCAAAAATTGACGAGAAAAGATTCATCTGTTGCTTCTCATTCATTTCACACAACGTATAACATATAAATTATAAATGTGCAGATAAAAGCAGAAATTATGCTTCCGATAAATGGTTACACATTGATTTTAATTACAACAAGTAACAAAATATCTTGAAATTTAGTTTAAATAAACGTACATTGATTCCTATTTGTCAATATAATTATTATAAAAATTGTGTCATATAATACTATATGATATATGACATAATAATATATCAGCCAGGCACAAGGTTACAGTGTGTTAGAACAGTAAGTGTGTGTGTGAGTGTGTTTTTAATGATGAATTAGAAACGGTTTTTAACTGGTGAACCTCGGACTTTTCTGTTTAAAGCACAGCTTGCAGGCAGATTGATATTTTCTGTGCTTTATTGCTGCTGACTGGGAGTTGTTCTGCGCTCTCGCTGCGCCGGAATCCATATTGTGTTGTGTGGCGTATTTTTGGTACTTGTGAAATTGAGCGTGTCTTGTGTCCCCAAATTAACACGTCGAGGGATGATTTAACACATGCTGCTTGGCCAGGACGAGGAACCTGGAACATGCTGAGAACTTTCCTGCTGCTTGAACTTTGAAATATTCACACTGAGCCAAATGAAGCCAAATTATTCATCAAGACTCCTGAAATATTAACAAAAATTACGCAAAAATTTTGATCCATAATTCAGGTTATTTAATCTTTTTTTTTGCTGCTCCTGCATCATCAGGAAGGGGCGGGGCTGAACGAAGCTTTGATGTTGAACTTCGTTTTATTGTTCATTCTGAGCGAGTGTTAATGTAGGTCAGCCTGAGCTAATTAAGTTTAAATATCCAGGCAGAGACTTTGATGCTTCACCATGTATATGACCCACAGTTGGTATTGGCTAAGAGGAATCCTGGGATTGATGATAATGAGATTCCTCATTACATGAACAGTGGACGGTATGGGGGCGGTGCACTGTGCCATGTCAACTGGCAATCAGTCAAGAAAAAAGGGGCCACACCCACTTTCAACCCAAGCATTCACATTCTCGCTGCTTTAATTCAAGCATTCTGATGAGTGATGAAAGTGGCGGAATGAAGGACCTTGCTTTATTAAAGACAGCTTGTCCTAAAATTCGAAATCTACACTCAGAGACAGTCCACCACACCTCTGGCCTTTAATTTCAGGTCTATGATGACTGCAGACTGTAAACTGGGTCCACCTTTCATCCGACCAGTCCAGGACGGAGCTCCCGGAGCCCATTACGACTCTTAATGATGAGAAATGGAAGCCATGTCCAGCGGAGGGGGCCGCATGGGACAAATGCAGATTCAATTACAGCATGATGGCCAACCTGCAGCGTCCTGCGCTGTCACGCAAACGTACCCACTCGGCATCTGAAACCTGATTTGGAGGATTGTGTCTGATTTCAGAATGTGCCTCCGTCTGCTGTTGGCATCTGATGGAGGTGATGGGTGAGGGTGCAGATTTCCATTTGGGGTCAGCCAGGTGCTGCCTTTCACATGCCTGGTGATTAGAACCATTTTATAAGTTCCTTTTTCTGTCACCCCTGTGTGATTTTCATCTGCTACGAGATCTTCAGTTTCAGTTTCTTTTTATTTATTAAAATGGACTTTTCCCTAAATGTCGAGCATTTTCACCCCAATGTGGCATGAGACAATTTCACCATCATTAACAGTGACATTTTTTAATTTTACCTTTCCGGTGTTTTTCCAGAAAGTATCTGAGCCATTCACTCTTAATATTAGTACTATTTTATTCTAGAAATACTAATGGAACTGAATTAACAAATTCAAATGCAAATGCAGTTCAGTATTCAAAGATAATCATTTATTACATTGAAATATTGACCTGGAACAATGAAGTGATTTGTAAAACATTTTTACATTTTAATGAAATGGCATCAGGGTATATGTGGTTATTTTACACGTATTTCTGTTTTAGTCTTTTTTATATTAATCAAAACACATCATAAATTATTTATTTGCTGAGACTCGGTGGCGCTCATGCTTGAGTAGACGGGTGTGAAGGTAAAGCGGCTCTGACAGCGACGTGTGACCCGAACAAACACACACAGTGAAATGCAGAGCAACAAGTAAATATAACACAACACAAACACACACACACAGAGCACGTGATGCTGCACTCTGAAACTCCACAGTGGAAAAGTGTCTAGACTGGGGAAACAGGCCGTTTGGCTGCTCTTCACAAATGTGTGGCAGGGATAATAGTCGATAACCAGAAACTAAAACAGACAAGCAGCCGATAACCAGAAACTAAACCAGACTAGCAGCCGATAACGGGAAACAAAACCAGACTGGCAGCCGATAATCAAAAACTAAACCAGACTAGCAGCCAATAACGGGAAACAAAACCAGACTGGCAGCCGATAATCAAAAACTAAACCAGACTAGCAGCCAATAACCAGAAACTAAACCAGACTAGCAGCCGATAACCAGAAACTAAACCAGACTAGCAGCCGATAACCAGAAACTAAACCAGACATGCAGCCGATAACCAGAAACTAAACCAGACTAGCAGCCGATAACGGGAAACAAAACCAGACTAGCAGCCGATAATCAAAAACTAAACCAGACTAGCAGCCAATAACCAGAAACTAAACCAGACTTGCAGCCGATAACCAGAAACTAAACCAGACTAGCAGCCGATAACGGGAAACAAAACCAGACTAGCAGCCGATAACGGGAAACAAAACCAGACCTGCAGCCGATAACGGGAAACAAAACCAGACTGGCAGCCAATAATCAAAAACTAAACCAGACTAGCAGCCAATAACCAGAAACTAAACCAGACTAGCAGCCGATAACCAGAAACTAAACCAGACATGCAGCCGATAACCAGAAACTAAACCAGACTAGCAGCCGATAACGGGAAACAAAACCAGACTAGCAGCCGATAATCAAAAACTAAACCAGACTAGCAGCCAATAACCAGAAACTAAACCAGACTTGCAGCCGATAACCAGAAACTAAACCAGACTAGCAGCCGATAACGGGAAACAAAACCAGACTAGCAGCCGATAACGGGAAACAAAACCAGACTAGCAGCCGATAACCAGAAACTAAACCAGACTAGCAGCCGATAACGGGAAACAAAACCAGACTGGCAGCCGATAATCAAAAACTAAACCAGACTAGCAGCCGATAACCAGAAACTAAACCAGACTAGCAGCCGATAACCAGAAACTATACTAGACAAGCAGCCGATAACCAGAAACTAAACCAGACTAGCAGCCGATAACGGGAAACAAAACCAAACTAGCAGCCGATAATCAGAAACTAAACCAGACTAGCAGCCGATAACCAGAAACTAAACGAGACAAGCAGCCGATTACGGGAAACAAAACCAGACTAGCAGCCGATAACGGGAAACTAAGCCAAACTAGCAGCCGATAACCAGAAACTCAACCAGACTAGCAGTCGATAACCAAAAACTAAAACAGACTAGCAGCCGATAACCAGAAACTAAACCAGACTAGCAGCCGATAACGGGAAACAAAACCAGACTGGCAGCCGATAATCAAAAACTAAACCAGACTAGCAGCCAATAACCAGAAACTAAACCAGACTAGCAGCCGATAACCAGAAACTAAACCAGACATGCAGCCGATAACCAGAAACTAAACCAGACTAGCAGCCGATAACGGGAAACAAAACCAGACTAGCAGCCGATAATCAAAAACTAAACCAGACTAGCAGCCAATAACCAGAAACTAAACCAGACTTGCAGCCGATAACCGGAAACTAAACCAGACTAGCAGCCGATAACCAGAAACTAAACCAGACTAGCAGCCGATAACGGGAAACAAAACCAGACTAGCAGCCGATAACGGGAAACAAAACCAGACTAGCAGCCGATAACCAGAAACTAAACCAGACTAGCAGCCGATAACGGGAAACAAAACCAGACTGGCAGCCGATAATCAAAAACTAAACCAGACTAGCAGCCGATAACCAGAAACTAAACCAGACTAGCAGCCGATAACCAGAAACTATACTAGACAAGCAGCCGATAACCAGAAACTAAACCAGACTAGCAGCCGATAACGGGAAACAAAACCAAACTAGCAGCCGATAATCAGAAACTAAACCAGACTAGCAGCCGATAACCAGAAACTAAACGAGAGAAGCAGCCGATTACGGGAAACAAAACCAGACTAGCAGCCGATAACGGGAAACTAAGCCAAACTAGCAGCCGATAACCAGAAACTCAACCAGACTAGCAGTCGATAACCAAAAACTAAAACAGACTAGCAGCCGATAACCAGAAACTAAACCAAACTAGCAGCCAATAACCAGAAACAAAACCAAACTAGCAGCCGATTACAGGAAATAAAACCAGACTAGCAGCCGATAACGGGAAACTAAGCCAAACTAGCAGCCGATAACCAGAAACTAAACCATACAAGCAGCCGATAACGAGAAACTCAACCAGACTAGCAGTCGATAACCAAAAACTAAACCAGACTAGCAGCCGATAACGATAAACTCAACAAGACTAGCAGTCGATAACCAGAAACCAATCCAGACAAGCAGCCGATAACCAAAAACTAAACCAGACTAGCAGCCAATAACGGGAAACTAAACCAAACTAGCAGCCGATAACCGGAAACTAAACCAAACTAGCAGCTGATAACATGAAACAAAACCAAACTAGCAGCCGATAACCAGAAACTAAACCAGACTAGCAGCCGATAATGAGTAACTAAACCAAACTAGCAGCCGATAACCAGAAACAAAACCAAACTAGCAGCCAATAACCGGAAACTAAACCAAACTAGCAGCTGATAACCAGAAACTAAACCAGACTAGCAATCAATAACCTGAAACAAATCCAGACTAGTAGCCGATAATCAGAAACTAAACCAGACTAGCAGCCGATAACCAGAAACTAAACCAAACTAGCAGCCGATAACCGGAAACTAAACCAAACTAGCAGCCGATAACATGAAACAAAACCAAACTAGCAGCCGATAACCAGAAACTAAACCAGACTAGCAGCCGATAATGAGTAACTAAATCAAACTAGCAGCCGATAACCAGAAACAAAACCAAACTAGCAGCCAATAACCGGAAACTAAACCAAACTAGCAGCTGATAACCAGAAACTAAACCAGACTAGCAATCAATAACCTGAAACAAATCCAGACTAGCAGCCGATAATCAGAAACTAAACCAGACTAGCAGCCGATAACCAGAAACTAAACCAAACTAGCAGCTGATAACCGGAAACTAAACCAAACTAGCAGCCGATAACGTGAAACAAAACCAAATTATTAGCCGATAACCAGAAACTAAACCAGACTAGCAGCCGATAACGTGAAACAAATCCAGACTAGCGGCCGATAATCAGAAACTAAACCAGACTAACAGCCGATAATCAGAAATGAAACCAAACTAGCAACCGATAACCAGAAACTAAACCAAACTAGCAGCCGATAGCCGGAAACAAATCCAGACTAGCAGCCGATAATCAGAAATGAAACCAAACTAGCAACCGATAACCAGAAACTAAACCAAACTAGCAGCCAATAACCAGAAACAAAACCAAACTAGCAGCCGATAACCGGAAACTAAACAAAACTAGCAGCCGATAACCAGAAACAAAACCAAACTAGCAGCCGATAACCAGAAACTAAACCAAACTAGCAGCCGATAACGTGAAACAAAACCAGACTAGCAGCCATTAGCCGGAATCTCAACTCCAATATCCTCTGTATGGTGAAACTGGTTAGAAGGTATCTTCTGTGGAACCTGGTACCAAGCCTTCAGCAGCAGATCCTGCCAGTTGTGAGGTGGTGTTCCTCAGAGTGTTCTTGAAGGCTCTACATTTTTACATGTTGAAGCAACATTGCAAATATTGCAAATTGCTGGTCATTTTATGCAAGCACTGAAGATTTTTTTAGGCAAAAATAGAAAGCGTGTGACAGTTACCATACGAACGTCTGTAAATGAGTCTGGCGCTTTGTGTTTTGCTGCGGGTAAAATTAGACTTTGGCGAATGAGGCACAGCGGCTGTCAGCCGAATTATCCAATCAGCTCCCAATGAAACAAAGAGCCGAGCTGCGGCGGTGGCGGCAGCAGGGGTGAAGGCGAAGGTGACTCTTTTGTTTAATTAGCGCAGCCAAATTAATTAGCGGCAGAGTCTGAATTAATTATCGGTGAAAAAGCATTGGCGGCAAGACGCACGGAGAGCCGCCAGCAGGCAGCAGTCCGACATTTTACACCCTGAACCAACACTCCACTCCGACAGCTGGACACCTCGATCGTCACCGGCTAGCCTGCCCCAGGGGACACTTTGTGGACTGAGGAGGTCAGCAGGTCACGCCCGGCCTGGGGTCAATGCAGGTGGACTGCAGGCCATGGTCGTCATGCTTATCTTATTCAATTGAAGAATTGACATTCTTGGTACCATTTCATGTCTAATTGATCCCAGACCTCCATCCCACCTCCACAAGCTCATTGTCTTCTGCTCTTTACTTGTCAGACATGCCATTCTTTTTAAATCGAAGGATTTAACCCCCCCAACACATAATCAATATGAAATTAGAAAAGATGAGTTACACTCGAAATGGTCATTTTATAAATAGTCATAAATTCAACTAATTTGGGGTCCATACAACATGTAAATATGCTGCTGGGTCTGGATGTGTGATTGGATGAATCTGATATACAGTGCAGTGTGTCCAAAGGTTTGGACCCACCTTCTCATTCAATGTGTACATAACTCCACATGTATTCATCCATAGTTCTGATGCCTTCAGTGAGAATCTACCAACGTAAATGGTCACGAAAATAAAGAAAACACGTTGAATGAGAAGGTGTCCAGACTTTTGGCCTGTACTGTATATCTGTTCCGTTTATGCCATACGTTTTTTCTTCATTTTGGCCATGTTCTTGTCATGTTGTGTATGGTTTATGTTTGTTCTTGGCTGTAAAGTATTTATTAATAAATAAATCTCATGACATATTTTACTAATTAATGAAGTGACTGATTGCAGGTCTGCAGCCAGCTGCTCTTACACCAGTTTTATTTTTTGTCTCGTTCTTTTTCTTCCTTCACATTTTGCTGAAAAGAGAGCTGGGAGGAGAGGCGGGTCTTCCCTCATCGGACCGCGGTGCCTGCACTTCACACGCTTCTTGCTCTCATCTTATTCCATCGTCTCACACCTGAGAATTAGACCTGCCCCTCCCCACCCCCCAGCTCACACCCCCGTCCCATGTTTGCTGTATGGGGGGCTGCGGAGGGTTTTTTGGGGTCACTGAGCTTGAATTGCTTTGATTTTGGAATCTGCTCCACTGCGCTCTCAATGTTCTATTAATGTTCCTCGCTGTGTTTGCATCAGCAAATTCTCTTTCTGGCCTGTGTGTGTGTGTGTGTGTGTGTGTGTGTGTTTGTGGTGGTGAGGGGGTTGTGCCAGTGTGTTGGTGGATGCTTTCACTTGATTTCTATTGATTGGTACCAGTCAATAGCATTCTCATTTGTGTGTGTGTGTGTGTGTGTGTGTGTATACATACACATGCATTAGCACTGAAATGTGTGTGAATATATGCACCGATAATGAGTATGCCTTGAAATGCCATCATTAGTGTGTGTTATGTTTTGTGGGTCTGAATGCCAAGGTGCCACTGAGGTCATAATGACAGTCACTTAACTTTCACTTTTCGATCGTCTTCTTTATCATCGAAGGATCTTGTGCCTATTCGCTGCTTTGCATAGCTCCACCCCCCACTGAAACATGCAGGTACGACAACTCCACCCTTCTCTCCACTGTCTCTGCGCTGCAGTTGGAGGAATCACGGCAAACTGCATGGCGGTGATAGTGGAGCTCCGGGCCGCTGCTTGACACTTCAAACGCTCCTCGCAGCAGGAAAGAACACAGCGCGGAACGACACACACTTCCATGCGTAAACACACACACACACACACACTATTCAGACATTTATATTCATGCATCATGCATATTCACACTTGCCAACACAGAAATAAACACAGAGGCTTGTTAAGCTTTAATGTTGACCGCATGTAATTAACATGAGACCCGACACACGTCCTTTACACTCGGTGGCTCCGCGTATTAATCACCCCAGGAGCCATGTAAGGTCGTCACGACCCCTCACTTCCATCTCTTCCTACCATCAGTTCGGCCATTATTTCTCATCAGTAGCTCAGAGACGTTCATTGATTTCTTATTTGCTCTAGACGTCCACTTTACAGCAGCTGTACTCTTAATGAGTCCAGGTAGTCTCAGCCAATCGGGTGTCTCTCTGATCACATGCTTTTACTGTCGCTCTGAAGTAATTATTGCACTTCTATATTCAGGTATGGGCCTAAAAACACAAGAAGGTTACGAGAGGCGGTAATTGGGGCCATCAAGCTGACATGGAGTGTTTTTTAATGCTCATAAGTCATCTCCATGAGGCCAGAAATCATTCTTCTGTCGCAGCAATGTCCTTTATTCAGTTAAGGTGACCCAGCGTGGCACAGCACTCAGGATTAGGGAATTACACACGGCCTTCTAGACAGCAACAGCGCCAGCCACACCTCCAAGATTAATATCATCAAGAGTCAATATAATTGATGTAGATTATGAATAAAAATGATACCAGAACAGAACCCTTGGGAACTCAATCAAACGCGTACTGGAAATGTCTGTCTAGTCGAAGAGCTTCTCGCTGTAATTTCTGCAATTTCCCAAGAAAAATGCATTTATTATTAGATTCTGGATTGTTAGTTTGATGTGTACCAACAAAACAGGGCAGACGTCTTCACGTGGAGTGTTGGATTATGGGATACGTGCAGCTTATCAGAGGTTATCAGGACACCCCGATCTGTGTTTTCTGCAGATAGTATCTCGGTTATAGGATCAGCGTCCGGATAAAACATTCATTTCAGGTTCATTCCGCTGCACAGCTGCAATTAATACATTTACTCCCGAGCCAGGCGCCTTAATTACGCCACACACCCCTAATTAAGTGCCGCGATAAGGCCCGGCGTCAATCACGGGGTAATTAAAGCCCCATACAAAGGCCAATAAACTGCATTTGAATTGTCTGATGGCATGAAAAGGGGGCGGGGCTTATTCTTTTCCATTCCGGTAACTGAATCGTGCGGAAACCGTAGAGCTGCATCTGTGGTGGATGATTTTTCGGATTGGCACGCGTAACTCCGATGACTCAGGGCTTGTTTTGAAGGCACTTGGTCCCTCGGTGGCCGTGGGTGGTGCTCTTCATCGCTCTGAGGATGCGGGGGGAGGTGGGGATGGGTGGAGCCAGATCTGCAGTGCGGTGAATCCGCGGGTCTCCCGCTTCTCTGTCCACTGTGGTTGCGTTGGTGATTGGACCTCCGGTAAACGTCTGATTGATTGGGAGGATATTTTGAAGGTGGGAGGTGTGAGGGACGCTGGACAGGCACTTACGGGAGGGGATTGGTGAGCGGAAGCCTCTAAATAGCTGTGCCTGTGTGCAGAGAGAAGGACAGCGGAGGAAAGAAGCCAATCAGTGAGTGTGAACTGGGGAGGGACGCTGGGAGGTTGGACGTTTTTTTCCTTCCCTTTCCGTTCCATTGTGTGATGGTGAAGAAAACAAATGAAGTGGTGGATTTATTGATGGAAGGAAAATAGAGGTCAAAGGTGAACAACTCAACCTGCTCATCCTGGACTGCTGCGGCCTTCAGATATTGACATTTTTTGCATCCACTTTGATAGGAAGATAGCAAATTGAAAACATGGCATGTCCCAGGGTAATAGGCGCATTTTATACTATTATCAGATAAAAAAGACTAATTGAGTTCCGCGATAAGGCCTGGCGTCAGTCATGTGGTAATTAAACGGCACAGATTGAAACGGGTACTTGGGATTTGTCTGGATTGGGACATCAGCGAATTGGCCAATTAAAAGAACGTCTCAGAGGCTCAATGTCATCTAGAACGCGATCGTGGCCCATTTCCCTGCAGGCCACATCAGTCACCTGACCTTCTACAGGCTCTCCATTCTTCTGCATGCCTGTGGTGTCTGGGGGCCGGGAGTATTCATAACTCAGACGCCGAATGGATGACCTTGAATGTGGCATTGTGATGGGGCGGCTGGTGAGAACAGGTTTAATACGCCACAGGAAGCTGAATGCCAGCGTCCCATTACAGCCCAATCGTCTCTGTGATAGTTTTTAATATTTTAGCAAGCCTTAGATTTAAGAATGAATTGTGATTCATGTCTTGCTTGGTTTTAAACACGCAGGGATGAATTTCTGGTTTCTCCACTGGCCTGAGCCCAGTGTATTAATGTTCTTTCATCGTTATCTGTGGTGGCTTCAAGCAGGAGACCTGATTTGCATTATCTATTAAAATCACACTGCGTTGGTTCTCCTTGTAGAAGTAAAAAGAACAAAATGACGTGAAAAGAGGTGAAAGCAAACAGCAGCAGAACCTAAAAGCTTTTTCCCGTTTGAAGTTGCTGGGATTCTGACAGCGGCGTGGCCTCAAACGCTGTCTGAGGGCGGGGCAGGGCGGGGCAGGACTGGGCAGGGTGATTCGTTGATGCCTCTATAACAATCTCTATATCTAACAGATTATAATATTTTAAACCATCTTTACAAAGTATCCCAACTGAAATGCACGTGACGGTACGTGCATTTGACTGGTAACATCCCATAATGCGCTGCTGTTAGTCAATCAACAGTTGCCAGATCATGAAGCTACAAACTTTTCTCATGAATATTAATGAGATGTCCCCGGCCAAAGAAATGATGAGTGCTAACATGTGAAAATCCAGAACAATTAGCATCCCGGCGTGATTGGTGGAACAACGGCCTGATTTCACACCGGTGCTGAAGACGAACCGCTTTGCATACGCCGTTAATCTGCATTTTCCAGTTTGTTTGTCTGAGGAAACAGGAAGTGAAGATGTAGAGAGTCGTCATTTTTATTCTCGTTCGGAGCACGGTTTGCCTCAGCTGTGCCGGGAACTGGGCTGGAGCTCTAGACGGTCCCTGGGCTCCGGCTTGGGAACATACCGCCTTCTTTTTGTACGTGGGGAGACGAGGGCGGCCTTCCTGTCATTTTGGGGCGCAGGTGTGTGACGTACAGAAACGAGAAATGGACTAATTAATAAATAATAAGGTTTTGCTGAGAGATGGTTGGAAGAGATTCATTTCCCCGGAGCAGAACTCACATTCTCACCTCACTGTTAATACAACCGAACCGGAGACCCAAAAATAACACCAACACCACCCCCGCCCCACCAGACTCCCCACTCCACCCCCCACTTACAGCAGCACCTCCACTACCCGCCTGTCTCGAACCGGCCAGCGCCGCCGTCTAATTAGTTCTTCTGGTGCAGCGCTGCACAAAAATATAGCGAGTCTGTGTGTATATGTATGTGTGTGTGTGTATGTGTGTCTATATGTGTGTGTATGTGTGTGTGTCTGTATGTATGTGTGTGCTGTATGTGTGCGTGTGTCTGTATGTATGTGTGGATAAGTGTGTGTGTGCGTGTGTGTCTGTATGTACGTGTGGATAAGTGTGTGTGCATGCGTATTTGTGTTTGTGTGTGTGCGTGTGGATAAGTGTGTGTGTGCGTGTGTGTCTGTATGCGTGTGCGTCTGTATGTACGTGTGGATAAGTGTGTGTGCATTTGTGTTTGTGCGTGTCCGTGTGGATTAGTGTGTGTGTGTGTGTGTGTGTGAGTGTGTGTGTGTGTGTGTGTGTGTGTGTGTACATATCCTGGTGGGATTTGAACACAGTGCTTAAGTACAGTGAGAGGAGCTTAAACAGCATCTTAGCCAGACAGTTCATCTGCGGCTGTTAAAATGTGCACATAAAGACCGTGTGTGTGTGTGTGTGTGTGTGTGTGTGCATTGGGGGGTTGGGGGGCAGAGCATGCAGATCAAAGACTGGGATCCTGGACTTCAATAAGATTTAATAAAACACACATAGTAATAAATATGCAACACAAATTATAATATTCATATAACAATATAAAATAAGGATCTTCCAAACCTAAGAAAACCCAAGAAAATTGAATCACTAAGACATAAGCACATGCAAACAAACGCACACACACACACATCTAGGTCATTGCAGCCATGATTGTGACCTTCACACACGTAATAAAACGTCCCCTCTTGTCACCTGGCCTGCTGCTATGGTGTTTCTGCGTTTTAATTTCACAAAAACAACACACGTATTCTGCAATCTGAATTAATATTGCATCGTCTGAGTTTATCACCGTCCTTCACATGATTCATATAACAAATTTTACAAAGAGTCTCATTATTTTGGTCAGATTCATAAAATAAGAGGGTTTAGTGCACTTAATATCATTAAAATTCTCATATGGAAGATAAAATTAATGCATTTCATTATTTCCATAATGCAGAGGAACAGTGTGATTATGAAGCTCAGCCACAACATTATAACCACGCACCTAATGAACGCGAACATGAAAGTGATTGTCATTGTGAGACACTGCAGCACAGCACACAGTGACACGGTGAAACATCCTCTGTATTTAACCGTCACCCTTGGTGAGCAGTGGGCACCATGACAGGCGCCCGGGGAGCAGCGTGTGGGGACGGGACCTTCATCAAGGGGACCTCAGTGGCACCTCGGCGATTTATGATTCCGCTTCCTTAACTGCCAGGCCACCACTGCCCCCAAAGTAAAGTGACTCTGGTGGGACTCAAACCCACAACCTTTGAATGGCATCTGCATGGATCAGTGCATCCCACAGATGCTCATTTGGACCTGAGATCTGGAGAATTTGAAGGTTCCTCATGACGTTCTTGAGCAACTGATGCTTTAATTGCAGTTTTGAACTCAGGAGCGGTTCCTGAAGCTCTCTTCTTCACTTCTCAGCTTCCAACAGCTTTTTAATGTCTCTGGAATCAGCTTCCTCCCAAAAAATGGAGAATAATATAGACACACACTTCCTTATAAATCGCCGTTCTAATCATTACATGCAAATTGTTAGAAATTTTGCCCTTCTCTTCACTTTATCTCCATTCTTTAGGAATAATCATTGTGAAGCTGGTATAGAGCAGGAGCGTAGAAGTCGCTCCCGGGGCCACGCGGACCCCTGCAGCACAGCCAATCACTTCAAAGCTGCCAGAGGAGCTGCAGGAAGAGGATTTACATTTCAAGGTCGTGCACGAAATGAAGCAGAGAAGCAGAATCCGCTTTTCTTACGCATGCCCAGCGAACGCTTCGAAAACATATACACATGAATTATACCATTTAAAAAGTTGTATACTCGACAATGAAATGGATCTTTTTCAGTAAATATTTTTATTGTTTAATTCGTACCTTTTTTACGGGATAAAAGCAGCGCTTCTCATGCATGGGAACGAGCAGCGGAATGATAAGGCGTCATCAGCATATACTGGCAAATGGCTTTCTATTATGGATGTGTAATATCGCCCCCCTGCTGCTCTCCCAACGCATTGAATAAGAAGTTGAAGGCTTTTCCGTTGTTTGGGGACCGGAAGGGACCGGACGCCGGGTGTTTTATTCCGCCTGATGCTGTAAACACTCCACTCCTCTGTCCCACTCGACCTTTCGACCCTCCGCTGAGTCAAGCCAAGATCAACCGATTCATCATCACCCCTCCAGTGTGTGAGCGTGTGACATTCTGTTTGTGTATGTGTGGGGGGGCTTTTGTGTAGTTGCATGCACACTTGCGTGTGAGATTGAGTGTCTTTGTGTTTGTATGAGGATAAGTCTGCATGTATACAGAGGCAGATATATATGTCAGGCAGAGAGTGTGTGTGTTTGTGTTTGTGCTGATGGAGTTGATGGTGCAACACAGCAGCTAGTGTTACAGATCATGGGCGTTGCGTAACCTTAACGTAACCTCCCAGCGATTCCACTGTCACAGAGCTGCAGCTTACATAACCAGTCGATCGCTGGTCAGCACTTCTCCGCTTTCTCGTCTGCCTTCTCCTGCTGGGGGGAAGTTTTATCGCCCGCGGTAATAAAGAGAAAAAAAAAAGAAATGTTTGCACTCAGGAAAAATGTCTATGCGGCGTTAATTACGGCCTCTGCCGTTAAAACCTGGCTGCAGCACATGGTTTCTGTTAACAGCCAGCAGCATTAATCACATGCACCGTGCATGCACATGCAGACGCAGAAATGCAGCGATGTGCACGGACCCACACACACTCACGCACGCAAATACACTGTTTCGGTGGTGCAAACCTAATACGTTATGTGCACCGGCCTGTTTTTAGACTCGGAACGTGTTAAGTGGTTGACTTCAGATGCATCTGAAGGTGTGGAGAGAGAGACATGCCGAAATAAACGTGTTATTCACAAATGAAAGTTTTAGAAGCAAGCGTTCTAAAATCGTTGTGATGTTAATAGGTTTTAATGTCTCGCGACAATGTAACAAGGTTGTAATTACAATGTATCAGAGTTGCAATTATTGCCCTAAAAGAACAATAGAGTGAAATACAAAAAAACGTTTCCTTTCTTTATTCTTTGTTTTATTTGTAGTGTTTTTCTGCTTTGTATTTATTACTTGGTTTAATTTTTCATCGGTTTTGCTCGTAATATTGCTCGTCATGTGAAAATATATGATTTACTGAGAGCAGGAAGGCGTGTCACTCATGTCTTATGCGAGACTGGCTTGTTCTCCCTCGTTCTGCAGTCGCCGTCGCTTCAGCAAAGAGAGAAAAGCAAACACATCCGTCTTCATATGTCCATCCCTCCATCCCTGGCCTCCAACCATCTGCTCCGTCACTGAGTCGGAGCTTCATCTCTGTCAGCCGGTGAGGAGGGGTGGACACCGTACGTTTCCACTGTATTTCTGTCTTCACGTCTCCGGCTGGGATGCAGATGTTTCCAGGAGCTTCCTTCTGATTGGCTGCTGCCATGTCGCCAATAATCTGATCTGCAGTTTCATTTTTATTTTCCATTCGGGCATCGCAGGCATATGGACCAGGCTTGCAGAGGTTATTCTCCTAACTTTCAACTCTCCCTTACCCACAATGCACCTGTGACACTCACTACCCACTAATACATTTTATCGTGAAGAACCTCGCATGAAAGCAGGAAATTATCGTGCCCGTAACCGTAATCCGGAAGTTCAGACGTCTCCCTGCATCTGGTTCATCCGGAGAGTGAGCGGCAGGGAGCGCGGAGATGATGCAGAGGCCACCACACGCCCCGGGGTTCTTCTGCGCACAGGAAAGGTTACAGGAGGAAGAGGGGAGAACATCTCTCCAGACCCGCGCGGGCTTTATTCCGCGTCGAGTCAGGCTGCTAGTTAGTATTGATTATTGGCGAGCTGTATGGCATCTTCCAGAGATCGATGGTGCGTTCTGGCACATGCAGAAGATGCATAAAACTAACAAAAAATAAGGCTTTCAGAGATGATGAGGAAAAGTGTGTCAAGGGTTACGCCATCCTGGCCCTCCCGCATAGGTACCAGCAAATTCAGCACTGAGGCAGCGCCACCTCATGGCTGCGGGGAGCAAGTTGGTCTTCTCTCAGGGGTTTAGGGGGTGAAATGGAGACCAAGTCCACCAATCGCCTTCCAATATACATGCAAGTAGGTGAGACATGGATCTGAACATCTGAGATGAAAACTGGGAGATGTTCTGCTAGGAAAACCACACATGGACACGAGTAGAGCAGGATCAAAAAAGGGTTGAGGAACACAACGACTAGCACAGAAACATGGAAGGTTCTTCTTTCAATTTTTAATGTTAAGAAAACGATTTGATCATGAAAGAATGACGTGTTTAATTTGGATTCAAGTGTGATCAACGTATTAAAATCATGAATGAATGTCCATTAATCCATTTTTAATGAGTGAGAATTGTTCGAGGTTTTAATGTTGTGGCGGGCTGACGTTAACCGGCCCGGTCAGTGAAGCTCAGGATGAGACTGTGATCCATTCCCGCCTCTCGGTTCCGGGCGGGGCAGTGCAGCTGGTTTAATACGACACCGTAAAGCCTGAGCTGGATCCTCACCTCTTCTCCTTCAGTGGTGGCCATCAGAGGGCGCGACAGGTGGACTCCACAAGTCTTGGTAGAAACTGGGTCTCCTTGATCTTCGGTTTCCACACCAGGGTTAAGAAGATCTCCCAAACTGTCCAGATTTTCCGGTTTTGTGTGTGTGAAACTCCGCTGGCCTTGACTCTCCAGAGGTCAGGCAGATCCGCAGGTTGTGAGTCGGTCGTCCATATGGTGACGAGGACAGCTGGCTTTTCCCTGAGGTGGAACTCAGAACTCGCTCCAGCGGAATGTTGGACGACTTCTGTCATTTGGTGGTCAATTCATTTTTCAGCCCTGTCTGTTTCTGAGTGACTTTTACATCATATAACAGAACTCCTCACTGAGCATCAGTGGATGGATCGTAACGATCATATCCACAATAATCATTGTACCATGATGTCATTTTGGTGATGAGTCCATGATGGATGATGGAATAAATGGTGACGCCACATGACATGTCATCATCGCCAGGTCATCCAGTTCGGGGTCACGGTACAATTCTTCCTCCATCGACTGCAGACAAAACATGATAGGGTGGTAGTAACCTAGCAGGGTAACACACTCGCCTATGAACCAGAAGACCCAGGTTCAAATCCCACTTACTACCATCGTGTCCTTCAGCAAGACACTTAACCCTGAGTGTCTCCAGGGGGGACTGTCCCTGTAACTTCTGGGTGGTAGTAGCCTAGCGGGTAACACACTCGCCTATGAACCAGGAGACCCAGGTTCAAACCCCACTTACTACCATTGTGTCCCTGAGCAAGACACTTAACCCTGAGTGTCTCCAGGGGGGGACTGTCCCTGTAACTACTGACTGTAAGGCGCTCTGGATAAGGGCGTCTGGTAAATGCTGAAAATGTAAATGATTGAAAATGTTACTTGAAACTCTGAAAAATATTATTTATGGCTGCATGTGCACAGAATTTGTAAAACACCCACAATGCATTGTTCTCAGTGTTTCTCAGATCGCTGCACAGTTGACACCTTTGTGACCAGGTTCATACTACTTGACCTTTCACCCCCAACTGGTCCGTTGGGTTCCCCGCCCCTTCCTCTCATTGGCTGTAGCTCCTCAACATCTGCATGATGGACATCTGGCCGAGGCAGCTGCAGTGTTCTTCTGATTCCTGGGAGGAGTTCCGCCCAGTCTTGGTGGGGTGGAAGAAAATCCTGTCAGCCAATCAGAACGCAGTATTTCGTGATTGTATGACAATCAGTGGCCCTCAGTGCACCACACCACCCTGATTCCTACAAGATTCCTACAAGTTAAGCAGGGAGTGGAATAAAATGTGTGTCACTGGCCAAAAGCGTTACGTAAGCGACTCAGAAGCAGAACGTGGCTTCCTCCTCTCTCAAATGTCAATGTTTTGTAATTTCAGGTCATGTGACATCACCGGGCCACGGAGGAATCAATTCCTTCTGACAAGTGGCCCTCTTATTCGCTGGGACCCTCCAGCGCTTTTGTCATCATTTCGTCCCGCTGTGGCTCTGGGCGCTCGGGCCCCGTTCCTGCCCGGCGTGGAGATGGACGGGCGGAGACTCTTCCTGTCACATCACGGCTCGTCACCGGCAACTTTCAGTGCGCCTCCACAACTTCTTCCTCTCTTCTGGACATCTCTGGTGCTGGTGTAGGACCAGCCAGGGCTCTAGGACTCAGGAGTGAGTGAACAGCGCCATCCTGTGGTTCTCTTGAAGAAAATCCGTCCAAAACACCGTACTGCTTAAATTGTTTTCTGTATAAAATATTAAAACGTTTATTTTGGGAGTAAATTTTCCAGACGTAATCACACAACCATTCCACACTTTAATTTTTTTTTGTATGTTCTACTACCTAATGAAATAAAATGATCTAAGGGGGAAGTATGATGTTGGCTTGAGATGTCTTATCAGGTGTAAACTGTTTTATTAGTTGTTTCTTCTTTGTTCCTTAAGAATTATGAATATTCATGTTTATGCAATATGTTTCAACCTAATTTCAACCTTTTTTACATATATTTTAGTGCTGGGCCGTTATGCTGCGTTAACGTGAGACTCTTATCGGGCGATAAAAACATTTACATTTACATTTACAGCATTTACCAGATGGCCTTATCCAGAGCGACTTAGTCAGTAGTTACAGGGACAGTCTCCCCCTGGAGCAACTTAGGGTTAAAGGTCTTGCTCAGGGACACAATGGTAGTAAATGGGATTTGAACCCGGGTCTTCTGGTTCACAGGCGAGTGTGTTACCCACTAGGCTACTACCACCCTAAAAAAAATATCGCCATTAATCTATTCACAAAGTTGTGTTGGGAGCTGGTCTATACTACACAAGCTATTGTGCCGGAGTTAAATGGTTACACTAGATTTATAAGTATATTTCTTCTTTGTTGTGTCTTTTAGTTTCTTATTTCCTAAAGACATTTATTTTGTTTTTGAGACCCGGTTCAGGTCTCTTGGACATATGGCATGAGTTGTGAGAGTAGAGAGAGGTGAAGAAAGACGCGATGTTCTGACGCGACCTTGCTTTTTACTTTATATACTTTAAAATTAATATTCACACACAAGCACAACCACAATGCTCTTCTTAGCATTTTAATAAAAGAGCAGAAAAACATTGAGGAATTATGGCTGATGGCTTCACATAAACACCAACAAAATCTATTTTTTTATACGGGGGATAGTGATTGGCTGAGAGGATCATGATGCTGCACATATTACATTACACAAGGTCATGTGACCCCATTCGGGGCGTAAATAAAAACGCTTAAATCATAGTTGCAGCATTGTGAACAACGTCTTATAACAAAAGATTATTTTTTATAATATATTATATTCTCTAAACAATAAACTCTGTTGTACACACAATATAAAGGATTATGCAGATTCCAATTCAACTGGTAAAATGTGAACAAGGCAAGTCGAGGACAAAAAAGAAAGGACAAAATGACATTCAGACTCTCTCTCACTCACACACACACACACACACACACACACACACACAGAAACCCTTCACTCGCCCTCCCTCTGTTCTTATTTACAGAGAGGTTATAGATTTAAAGACGCCAGAAATATTCTCCTTCTAAGCTTTTACCAACATGGCACAAGAATCTGATTAAATGTCTTCAACCAGACGGCAGGATTTTCAGAAACACTGAAGATGTCCCTGTTGTAGTGTGTAGAGGGTGGGCCATTTATATGGATACACCTTAATAAAATGGGAATGGTTGGTGACATTGAACACATTTTATAAGTGGTCAGAAACTACGTTAAAACCAAGCACACCATTGTTTTTCTTGTGAAATTACCTATAAGTTTGATGTGTCACATGACCCTCTTCCTATTGAAAAAATAAAAGTTGTATCCAAGATGACCGACTTCAAAATGGCCACTATGGTCACCACCCATCTTGAAAAGTTTGCCCCCTCATACATACTAATGTGCCACACACAGGACGTTAATGTCACCAACCATTCCCGTTTTATTAAGGTGGATCCATATAAATGGCCACCCTGTATATTAGACTGTATGTTAGACTGGACACACACAGAACACTTTTAACAAAATGTTTGGTTACGGTACGTTCCTTAGCGAGTGGAGAGTACGTGAATTTAGGAGGAAAGACCAGGCGTGGAATGTTGAACAGAAACCGGCATTAGGAACGGCGCGGCGTACAAAAGAACGGAAAAACACACACGCTGAATGTAAACCAGTATGCGGTCTGCACGGCCCGGTTACGCACAGAAAGATCAACTGTGGTCAGTTGTGCTTCTAAAAATGATGGTTCTGGTGCAGCGTGGCGTGAATTACGGAGCGACGGGGATGTCTGCGGGCGTGCCGCGGGCTCAGCTGTTGTTCTGCGGACCGTTGATGACGTTCCCGCCCGGAGGGGCGATGTGGATGGAGTCCAGGATGGGCCGCAGGACCTGCCCGAACGGCCTGCAGGGGGCAGCAGACAGACAGGAGTGCGTCAAGCGTCTCCGAGGCGCGGTAGACGCCGGGAGCGGGAAGAGCGACTCACGTGGAGAGCACCTCGGACGGCAGGTCGGTGATGTACGATGGGATCTTGTGGCCTGTCAGGAACTGGGCCACCTCGTTGCTGAAGGTGTTGCAGTTGTGCTCGAACAGTCGGTACCTTTCTCCCCTGAAGACACACACAGCGGTTAGAGCCACGCGCCACGCCACACCGAGCACGGGCGGGGACGTCCACACGCACCGGTACGCCGTCTCTCCCAGCGAGGACAGGTAGTCCATAAAGATCTCCTCGTTCACCTCCGTGCTCCCGAGTTCCACCACGTTGTCTGGGGGTCCCAGCATCGTGCCGCCCTGTACAAATAAAGAGCGGAGAGGTGAGGGCCAGACGCTCGGCACGGGTCTCGGCGCCGGGAGGGGGGGACATGTCGCACCGGTGGACAGCTCGAGATCCCCACTCCTCCGAAGAAGAACTCCTCGCCGTAGACCACGATGGACGTGTGCCTGTGAGCAGAGAGACGGAGTGTCAGGGACGTGTGGAACCCTGAGGTGTACAAGTCTGGTGAGAGCTTACCAAATTCCGTCCAGCTGCTTTCCTGCGGGGGACAAAGGACAAATGCAGAATTAATAACCGTACATGCCCGGTTCACGAGAACAAACTGGTAAATGTTATCTGGAGTCCATTTAAAAGGCAGAACTGTGTGGAAGGATGCCGAATCAGCGGCCTGCTGCGGGCCTCGGGCCTCGCTCCTCACCCAGCATGATGGGGCTGAGCTGCCGCGCCATGCCCCGGGACAGGTCGTAAATGTAGAGCTGAACGGAGAATGCTGCGCTCGTCTGCTCCATGGTCCCGCGGTTAGCTCGCTGCTAATCCCTTAGCCGAGAGCTAACTAGTCACTCGGCCCGGTGGACGGTATTTAAAAAGGAGAATTCGACTTCCAGGGTGGACAGACGGTCAGAAGAATGAAAAGGTTTCAAAATAAAGGTCGCGACGCGGTAAAAAAAATACGAATTAGGCAGCAGAGTTGTAAAAAAATTCGAATTAGGCAGCAGAGTTGCCGGATGATGACAAGCAGATTCTGTCAAACATCGCAGGACTGGAGGGGTGGGCGGAGCAAAGGGGTGCCAGATTGGGGTAGTTTCCAGTCAAATCCCATAGATGTATTATTTTTAGGGCTGCACGATTTGGGGAAAAAAGACATATTGCAATTATTGAGATCAATATTGCGATATGATAAGGGCACTTGCTTGTATATCAATGAAAAGTCGCATACAAATTACTAATAGTGAAATGTTTAATTTCAAAGTGAAACATACAAACTACTTATAACAACTTGAAATGCCCAGTGCTTTCAAAATCAAATATTCTACTAAATTAAATAATCACAAAAAAGTCTTTACTTTAAAAAACATTACTGTCGAACAACAAACCCAGGTAAGGCTAAACAACTGTTTTGATTATATTTGGCCATTATAAAATCCCGTATTATAGTTCTTACGTTTAACCAAAACGTTGTTTGGAGGCTGACTTGAACACAGGGATGCATAGCTTTGCTAGCTTACCTAAAGTTAAGATTTGTAAACTGAGGTGAATTTCATTAGGAAACCTTCAAAGTTTGAGAAAAGTTAACTAAACAGCTAAGAACAGTCTAAATAGTTAATGCCTACGTTTAGCCAAAACGTTGTTTGGAGGCTGACTTGAACACAGGAATGCATAGCTTCGCTATCTTAGCCTATCTTAGATAAGGTTAAGACTTATAAAACTGGATTTTATAATGGCCAAATATATTCAAAACAACTGTCCAGCCTTACCTATGAAATGTAATCCCCCGGGATCTGGTTTGGAGCGTACAGCGGTTTGTACAGCCCCAAGCAGCACAAGAGTGAGGCATTTTTATGCACTTCTCTCCATAGACATGTATATGCTTCACGCCACAGCAGAGCCTCTCGCAATATGGCGGCGATGTTGACGTACGTCTACCCATATGTCTATGCGAATCACGAATCTGAGGTCTCCATTGAACCGAATCGAAAGTCATGTGACCAAACACGTCACATTTAAATCGCAGTTTTTTGCGTTCATGTAATCGCACAGACTGACATCGAGATTGCGATTAGATTAATCGTGCAGCACTATTTATCATATCGATGTTGATATAATCCTTACATTATTATGTTGTTGTTCATTTATGAGTATGTATGATATGTTCAAACAAAATAGCAAAACAAATTAAAGTTTTTTGTTCAACTCAACGTCAGATGACATGAATTGATCAGCCAGAAGACACGGCCATCCAATCTGGCAACCGAGCGAGGGACCCCCAGTTTGGCCCAGAGCGCCACCTAGGGACCGTGAAAACGTCCTGCGTGTAAAAGACACGAACGCTGTACAAACCTCCACTGCGGCTGCGGCCTGGTCAGTGTAGATGATCTGCATGAAGAGCATAAAGATGTTCTTACTGCAGCCATATAAAAGCGTTTTGTCTAATATAGCCGAGTTAAAAACAACAGACGGATGAGGTGTCTGCAGCTGTATAAAAATGGATATTTATGAGGGCAGCAAGCCATGAGAGGGGCACAGGGGTCATGTGAGTTGTCATGGCGACCAGGTTTCTATAGAAAGCATGACATCACAATGGAACCGTGACGTTCTCGTGGAAACAAGCGGTGAGTCATGGTTATCTGTTTCTACGGTAACTAGTGTGTAAGTCATGAGAGGGGGCGATGTCTTTACTGATGGATTCTGTTGGATTCCTTTTCAATCCGTTTGTCGTGGGGGAAGGATTTTGCTTCACTGAGAGCAGATGACAGAGGAAGGATGGCCTCGGCGTATTCTAGATTAAAACCTGGTGCTGGAGGCATCTTCTTTGACTTGATTGACTGATTTATTAATTGACTGATTGAATGAAACTAAAAACCATCAGGGCAAGATGGAACTGGGCCGTTGTGACCAGAGTTGTAGGAAAGCTGCAGATCGACGGGCTCGGTGACTCGGTCCCGTCTCAAGCTGTGTTTTCAGCCTGCAGAACGTGACCGGATGTGGCCTCCCCGGCGTCTTCTTAGAGAATTAAACCAACGAGTTTTCCGTTCTGTCGACTCATTCAGCTACGTTCTACTTTCTTATCCACAGGGCAGATGGACATTTACTCCCACCATGGGCTCCTTCTAAAACGTAACCAGAAAAAACAGTTCCATCTCCGGATGGTGAGACCACCACCAGAGCACCACCATCACCCTCCATCTTCACATTTGTTTCTCCCATGAGATGTTTCTGCTGCTCTGATGAACGAACACGATGATCAGACCCGATTAATGCAGTGAGAAAAGCCCACTGCAGAGCGAGAGGGCAGCATCCTGGCAGCCACGTGACTTCTGTTATGGTGGCCACGCCCGGCCACGCCCACAGGGCTGTTTTTATTTACAAAATGAGGAGTGGATACATGATGTTTAGTTACTGATGAAGGCTGACTACTGTCACAGAACCAAAACCATAAATTTGCACATTTAGCGTAACAACATGGCATTTTACGCCAAGCTGTGCAAACCCAACATCACCCCCAGCACCGAAGGCAGTGATCTCGTGGTTCTTCTCCTGCACCACACGCCACTTCACTTGGGGTGCGATTTGCACGCTGTTGTGTGTAAAGCGAGTGTGAAGCGCGTGGGCAGCAGGAGTCATGTGACTCACCGGCGCTCTGATCTCATATGCTGGCTCTGCTGTGGTGCTGAGAACTTCCTTCACGTCGGAGGTCCAAGAACGGAGATGGTTTTCTGCTGGATTCTCTTCTTCTGTCGGGCCAGTGGTGGCCTAGCGGTAAAGGAAGCGGCCCCTTCCGGTAATCAGAAGGTTGCCGGTTTGAATCCCGATCCGCCAAGGTGCCACTGAGGGGCCACTGAGCAAAGCACCGTCCCCACGCACTGCTCCCCGGGCACCTGTCAAGGTGCCCACTGCTCACTCAGGGTGATGGGTTAAATGCAGAGGACACATTTCACTGTGTGCTGTGCTTCTGTGTATTACAAGTGACAATCACTTCACAACACTTCTTATAATGCCTCATAAAAGCAGAGACATTTTTATTAAATATGACAACCACCCATCCTGGGTCCTCACTACACTGAGGTGGGAGGAAACCGGAGGACCCGGGAGAGACCCGGCCACCATGGGGAGAACATGCAAACTCCGCCCACACAAGGACTGAGCCGGGATTCAAGCTTGGAGGCATGTGGTCACGTTTATGAAAATGAATAGAAGGATAAACTGATGCAGCTGAATAATTTATATACTGACAAGCAGCGGGCGACACATATAAGACATAAAAACACGACCTAGCAGGCGAGGAGGAAGGTTGTGGCTTCGAGGTGCCACCGAGGTCCCCACACGCTGCTTCCCGGGCGCCTGTCATGGTGCCCACTGCTCACCAAGGGTGATGGTTAAAAACAGAGGACACGTTTCACCATGTGCTGTGCTGCAGTGTTTCACATTGACCATCACTTCACTTCCACTTTTGCTGTCTGCTCTGCTCTGATTGGTGAAATTTACAGAATAATGAATCAGCAGAACAGAATATCCCGCGTTCTGCAGAGGTGACAGGGCCAGTCCTGGAGACTCGGGGACACCCCGCGCATGATGGGATATGGCTGGAATATACTCCTATCTGTGATATGCTGGCTGGGCGGAGCCCGCCCCGCCCCGCCCACACGACGCGCGTCCAGAACAACGCGTGGAGATGTGGCTGGAAGTTTCCAGAACGCCAGGAAGTTCCCGGGTCCCCGGCGAGAGCCCGGCCGCGGGCATGCGGCGGACGGCGGCGGGGTGGCGCGCACGGCGCGGGCGCGCGCACGGCGCGCTCCTCCGCGCGGCGTAGGTGCGTCGCAGCTCGTGACGAGGCCAGAGGGTCCAGCGCGGGGGGCAGGACGGGAGATGGAGCTGTCCTCCATCGGGGAACAAGTGTTCGCGGTGGAGTCCATCACCAAGAAGAGAGTTCGGAAGGTGAATTTGGCGACGCGCTCAAACTTTTTAACGCGCTCGGTGGCGTCATTGGACGAGTGTGTGAGTGTGCGTGTGTGTGTGTGAGTGTGTGAGTGTGCGTGTGTGTGTGTGAGAGTGTGCGTGTGTGTGTGCGTGTGTGTGTGCCGGGAAGCTACGCAGTTTATTTACGGGAAGTGCGGCGCGCAGGGACCGAGTGTGACGGCAACAGCGACGAATTACAGCGACGGGGAGTAGTTACGTCAGGTGTAACGGTGACGGGACCGCGCCGAGCCGCTCTGTCCGCGTCACGAATATCGCGCGCGCGCACACGCACGCACGCACGCACGCACGCCCGCGGTACGTCATGTGAGGAAGCGCTCCGCACGTTGCGCAATACGAGATGTTTACATGTCGCCTTGGCCCCGCCTTCCCACCCTCCACATGCTGACGTCAGCGGCCCTCCGGGGCGGGTCTTAAAGACACACCCACCTCTTTACCGCAGCGTCGCCCGCGAACGACTCGCTGTTTCGGAGTCGTTTGGAGGGAACGAATCGAATCGTCAACATAATGACGTCACACTTACTATAATATATATATATATATATATATGTGTGTGTATATTTACAGCTGTTTAGCTATCAATAGACAAAAAAGTAAGTGTTTGCGCACAAGTACGTTATAAACACACCACGTGGTGTTTAAATACGTGAATGTTTGCATAATTAAGATTCATGCCGTGTACAAAGTATTTGATTGTTCCTCCTTTTCCCAGGGGAATGTGGAGTATCTCCTGAAGTGGGAGGGCTGGCCACCCAAGTAAGTAAAACCAGTGTTTTAGGCCTGTTTGCATTCATTCGAGTCGCTGTGGGATAGTGGTGGCCTTGTGGGGGCAGTGGTGGCCTAGCGGTTAAGGAAGCGGCCCCGTAATCAGGTTGAAGGTTGCCGGTTCACATCCTGATCCGCCAAGGTGCCACTGAGCAGAGCACCGTCCCCACACACTGCTCCCCGGGCGCCTGTCATGGTGCTCACGGCTCACCAAGGGTGATGGGTTAAATGCAGAGGACGCATTTCACTGTGTCACCGTGTGCTGTGCTGCTGTGTATCAATGAAGTGACAATCGCTTCACTTTCACTTCACTGTGTGAAAATGGGAATAAAACGCGCCGTGCTTGTACTACGTTTGTTCGGTGTTGTCCCCTTTTTACAGGTACAGCACGTGGGAGCCGGAGGAGCACATCCTGGACCCGCGGCTGGTCCTGGCGTACGAGGAGAAGTGAGTAGCACGGTTAAGGCTGGGCGTGTCCGCGCCCGCTGCACTCGTCCTCACCTCTGCCGGTTTGTCTGTCAGGGAGGAGCGGGAACGCGCCCTGGCGTACCGGAGACGGGGACTCCGCCCACGCGCCGTGCTCCTTCGGGTATGACACCGCCCCCCCCCCCTACATTCTGTGTCGGTGTGAGGTGGTTAGAGCCGGTACGTGGAGGTCACGTTCCTGGTAAAACGCGGTAGTGTTACTAGGCGCCCAGCGCGTACCGAGTCATGAAATCAGCGTAAGAGTTCAGTGAGTTGGTGGAGAAATCTGGTCTCTATGGAAACTGCAGGCCGATGCTGATGCGAGGAATGACTGTCTTTGATGGAGCTGATGAACATTCATTTCAACTCGTTCAGCAGAACATCTACCCCATGGACCTGCGCAGCGCCCACAAAGCGCCCGAGAAGCCCGCCCCTCGACTACGCCTGTCCCTCGCCCGCTCCATGGCGTCGTGCAGAACGGGTGCGAGGGGCGGAGCCCTGCACCGCCAGGACAGGGGCAAAAGCAGGCAGAGGGCGGCCAGGACCATGGAGTCGGACCCTTCACGCCTGAAGGTCCCCACGCTGATGCAGGACTCGATGGAGGACGACGACTCCGGGGAGGAACCGTGCAGAGAAGAGAACGTTCTAGAGGAGAACGTGGCAGAAAAAGACATTCCATGTGGTAGGTGTGACCAAGCAGAGCCAGACATTTACATTCACATTAACAGCATTTACCAGACGACTTACAGTCAGTAATTACAGGGACAGTCCCCCCCTGGAGACACTCAGGGTTAAGTGTCCTGCTCAGGGACACGATGGTAGTAAGTGGGGTTTGAACCTGGGTCTTCTGGTTCATAGGCGAGTGTGTTACCCGCTAGGCTACTAGCACCAGACATTTTGAACATCTAATCCTCCCGTCCTGTGATGAAACATCTTCCAACATAAACACGAGTATTTCAATTAGGGGACGATGTTAAAATATGAATAATTGATATTTTGTGAATTGCTCTGCAGACAGCGCCATCTAGTGGTGCCCCATATACGAGTTACATTCGTTTGAGTTGTCACATCCGTCCTTTGCTCTGTGAAGGTGTGGAGCGGTCGGACGGGTACCCATCTTCACCGGAGCTGGAAATGGTACCTGACGCCGGTCGGCGTCCACAGGGCGGAGCCACAGACGCCGAGCAGGACAGGACGAGCGACCGGACGGAGGGATCGTGTGACGTGGTTACGGACGGGGCGGGGGACGCACAGACAGGCGAGGCGGGCAGCTCCGAGCCCCACGCCGCGACCGAAGCAAACAGGGGGCCGGACGTGGGTAGCGGGGGCGTGGAGAGCTCTGGTAAGGTGACAGTGACGGACGTGACCATTAACTCGCTCACGGTGACGTTCAGGGAGGCCCTGAGCGCGGAGGGCTTCTTTAAAAGCTGGGGACTGGAGATCTGAGGTGACCAACAGAAGCTGTTGACTCGTGAATGTCCTTCTTCTTTACTTCTCCTGAGTTTAGATGTTCCTGGTGTGATGCTAGCATCGTCTTTTTGGTAGATTTATGCTTTTAGCAGAACCGGACCAGGCGCGGTCACTTCTTTTTCCACCCTTCACCACGACGACCGCCTGTTACGCATTTAGTGAAGCAACTGTGGGCTTTAGTCTGCTTGACTGGGGCTGTAAGATGTTCCTCTGGACCTAGATGTTGTCGTAGATGGACGTCTCCCTTCATGCTGCTGTTCGGCTCGTCCATTTTTAACGAGAAGGTGTCCGTTTACACGATTACGCTAGTGCAGCACTGTACACTTTGACCACGACAGTCACGTCCAAGCGTGCTTCTGTTGTATTTATCGCATGTCGGGCTCACACGGTTACGGAACACGTGCTAGATAGACCCGTATGGACCACATCTACACGTACTTGACCGTTGCTCCTAAATGTATTCTATGTATTTTACTTGGTTTTCAATAAACACGTCTTGTAATACTTGTGACGTAAACAGTTATTCGTTGGGGGGAGGGGGGTGTGGCATGACTCAAATGATGAAATAAAAGTTTAAATTTTCATTATTTGAATTTTATTACAAAAAGAAACAAAAAAGGGAAAAAAAAAAAAACAGTATCCGAGTCCACAGTTTTCTTTGTACAGTAAAAAATATGAAACCAAAACTCCCGCTGGTCAGGCGGAGAGCTGCACTGACAGAGCAGGAGTGGAAAGTCGCCGGTGCCGGTGCCGGGCGGGGCGGAGCCTGAACCCCGCTTTATTCAGTCCGTCGGGATTGGCTTCCTGCTGACCCCGCCCCGCTTCCTGTACGCGGCTGCGCGCAGAGCGCTTGCACGGGTCCGCGCCGAGCCGCCGCCGCCATCAAGTGTCATAAATTAGGAGTGCACACATTCAGAAGGAGGACGGGAGGGTCGGGGGCTTGGCAAGTATGCAGGAGGGGCGTGTCTTGAAATGCCAACGTCCGATGGCTGAGCAAATTCATCGTGCCACCCGCCAACAAGTGCACCCACCGGACCACCGGCCGCGCCCACAAAACACTGTCATACAAACGAAGGCCTCCACCCTGATAAATTAAACAGGAAAAGGAACGAAACCCGCCCATTTCGACAGTCGTTAACAAAAATATACTCTTTGTGAATTGTAGCAGTCTCAGGGAAAATTAAAAATAAAATAAAAAAATTCAAAAATAAATAAAGCAAAAAAAAAAAATAATTCTTACAAAAAGGAAGATATGCATAATGTTCAGATTCATAATAACAAATAATAATAATACTCAACACATCACTGCAAAACCCATTAACAGACAGGTTTATGAAAGAAAAAGAAATAAAAAAAATATCAACTGCATTAAACTGTTTACTCTTTAATTGTTCACCATTTTTAAAATCTTAAAAATATCTCTTAAAAAAGGCAAATACTCCTCTTGACCCATCCCAAAAATATTACCTGTGTTTTTCTCTAAGCGAGAATTCCTCCTCTCTTTTGTACACAATTGGCAAAAGGGAAGAAAAATAATATATTAACAGCAATAACTTACCATTCATTAATTTTATTCATTCATCTGACAGGTTGATTTATTGTAGTCATCTCCCATAGGAAGTTCAGTTCACCGTGTTCAAACTGAAAACATTAAATAATAATCTTTATATTAATTAAAAAAGGCTAACACTGTCCTCCGCCGCCGCCCTGGTGGGAGCGCGCTGCTAATGCTACATGATGTCTAAGGAGTTGTGATTGATGGTGGCGCCGAGGTCCTGGCCACTCCCTGACAGGACGTCCGGCCCCCCTGGACCGTGCAGGCCGCCCATCCCGCCGAGCTGCGACATCATGGCGCTCTGGTCCGGCCCGAACGGACCGGGGTCCATCGAGTTCTGCTGCTGCGGCTGCTGCTGCTGAGGGGGCGCCACCATGCCGGCGTGGTGCTGGGCGAGGTGGCTCGGGTGCGGCGAGCCCGTCTGAGTCTGGGGGGAGATGTGGTGGGGCGAGGGCTGCGGCTGCAGGCGCGGGGACGGGCTGGAGTGCGGCGGCTGCGACTGCGGCCGCGGCGACGGCTGGGGCGAGCGCACCTGGTTGCTAAGCGACGTGGCCATGGGCTGGCCTTGGAGGTGGGGCGACTGGGACATCTGCTGCTGCGCCTGCTGCTGGGGACTCATGGGGCTGCTGTGCTGGGCGGGCGAGCCGCCGCCCAGATGCTGCTGCTGCTGCTGCTGCTGGAGGAGCCGCTGGTGCAGCACCGGGTGCATGAGGGACGCCTGAGGCTGAGGGCCACCCTGCTGCTGAGGCGGCTGGGGGACGCCGGGCCCGCAGTCCACCCCCTGCAGCATGGCGTTCTGCTGCTGTTGCTGCTGCTGCTGTACCTGCAGCTGGTGCTGCAGCCTCTGCTGCAGGGCCATGGCGTTGGGGTATCCGCCCTGCTGAGGGGGCTGCTGGCCAGGCTGCGGTCCAGGTGGTGGCTGCCCCAGGTACGCTTGTGTAGGCTGCTGCGGTGGCTGCTGAAACTGGGCGTGGTTACCCATCTGTTGTTGCTGCTGCTGCTGCTGCTGCTGCTGCAGGTGCCGTCGCATTAGAAGTTCTCTAAACTGAGGGTTCATGCTGGCCATGGTCGGCCCCTGCCCCTGCATACCCGCCTGCTGTTGCTGCAGAGCTGCCACCTGCTGCTGCAGCATGGGTCGTTGTTGCTGCTGCTGCTGCTGCTGCTGCATTTGCTGCTGCATCTGTTGAGCGATGTTCTGCATGCTAACGCCTTGACCCGCCTGCATGCCAGGTTGGGCCGCCAGAGTATTAATGGCCCCCGGCTGGGTGGCCATTGCTCCCGGACCAGGGGGTCCAGCGCCGCCTTGGCCACCGGGTGGCGCCGCCGCGCCGCCTTTGTACTTGTAGACCCGCTGCTTGATGAAAGCGGCCATGAGCTGCGGATTGGAGCGCAGGATGTTGAGCACCTGCTGCTGCTGGAGCGGGGAGCTCGGAGAGCGCAGCGTCCTCAGGAGCTCCTGCAGGGCGCCCTGTGGCATGTTGGCCGCCCCTCCGCCCGCTGTGACCGCACCTGGTGCTCCACCCGGAACGCCACCCTGCACCCCCGCCTGAACCATGCCCATCAGCTGACTGCGTCCTTGCAGCTGCTGTTGGTGTTGCTGCTGCTGCTGCAGCTGCTGCTGCTGCTGAGGAGGAGGACCAGGACCCACCATGCCCGGCTGGCCCATCTGGCCCATCATGCCTGGCCTCTGCTGGGGCTGCATGGGCTGTCCAGCCCACTGCTGCTGCGGGTTCGGGACTTGCTGAGCCACTCTTTGTTGCTGTAATATTTGAGGTGGCAGTTGACCCTGGGGGTTAGGCTGCTGCGGTGGCGGCTGCTGCATTGGCCCTGGTCCCACCATCATGCCCTGGGGTCCTGGCTGTGGCTGGTCCATGTGGGCCCTGCCTGCTGGACCCTGAGGGGGCATTCCCATCGGGCCCACCATTCCCGCACCCTGGTGGGGTATGCCCATCTGGCCCTGTGGCTGCTGGTGGTGGGGCATCGGGGGCATCATACCCGCCTGGGCCGCCTGCCTCTGGAGGATCTGGGCCTGAGCCATCTTCCTCTGGGCGTCGGCCACTTGTTGGATCTTCATGGCTATCTCCACCGCTGCTGGAGGCGGCCCGGACGGTGGCTGCTGTTGGGACATGGGGGGCTGGCCCTGGTTGGGGGGTTGCTGGGGGCCGGGCTGCATCTGCTGTGGGGGCGTGGCGGGGCCAAGTCCGGGTTTCCCCTGCGAGTGCGGGGAGGCGCCGGGCCCTCGGGGGGCATACGGGGGCAGGCTGTTGGGGTGTGGCATCTGCTGCGCCTGCTGCTGACCCACCATCTGCTGCGGCGAGTTAATCATGCCGCCGCCACCAGGTGGCATCTGCTGGAACTGCGGGTGGAGCGGGTGCTGAGGTATCACGCCCTGCTGAGGCATCTGCTGCTGCGACTCTCCGACCCCTTGCTGGGACATGGGGGACAGGAAGGGCTCGATGGGGGTGCGCGGGGTGGGCGGCTGGGTGCCGCCGGACGTAGGAGTGCTGGGACCCGTGATGCCGTTGTTTCCCGGGGACGGAAGGCCGCCGGGCGTGGCGCCTCCACAGGCCGGCTGGCCCGTCCGCTGCATGCTCGCCATGCGCCTGCGCAGCATCTGGGCCTGCTGCAGGCGGTGCTGCAGCTGCTGCTGCCGCAGCTTGTGCTTGATGTTGAGGCAGAAGGGCACGGGACACTTGGCTTCCTGGCAGTGCTTGGCGTGGTAGCAGCACAGCGCGATGAGCTGCTTGCAGATCGGGCAGCCGCCGTTGGTCTTGCGCTTGCAGCCCTTGGTGTGCTGCACCACCCGCTTCATCTTCTGGCACGAGGGCAGGGAGCAGTTGGCGTTGCGGCACTGGCAAGCGTGCACCAGCGACTGGATGCAGCGCTGGATGCTGAGGCGGCGGGAGTCGCCGGGGCTCTGGGTGGAGGCGGCCGCCTGGCTGTTGCCCTCGTCGTCCAGCCCCAGACCCAGTTTGTCCATCTTGTGCTCGTGTCCTTTAGTGTTGTAGCATTTAGCGCAGAGGTCGTAGTCCTGCAAGGGCGAACAAGAAAGAAGCAGCTGAAAACACACTTGTTTAAAAAGTATTTCAGACGAGTTGAACGCTGACACACACACACACACGCACACACACACACGCACACACACACACACTTACAAAAACAAACAAACAAACAATAAATAAATAAATAATTTGTCCAGCGCTTTCTATTCCTGACAAGTTCAGCGTTAGTTTTCAGGGCTCTTAGTTTTGTAACTCAATCTATAGACACCGAATGACAATTGCTGGCTGTCTTCAAAGTAAAAGTTCAAACGATGAGGTGGAGCGCTTTAAACTTCAGATAAAACCTGAAAAGCACGTATGTGAGATTAAAATGGGGTTCATACCACATGGGGTTCAATGGCCATGTGTATTACACACAAAAAAACGTGGATCCTCAAAATCCATTTGACAAGCAATTCCCCCCCCAAACTTTGGCTTAAAGACCACACAGCCGTGCGGTTTAATCTAATAAAATGTGGAACCCACAGTAACGGCGGTCAGTCTGAACACAACCAGAGAAAATGAACCCCATCAATCGATTCACGCTGAACGAAAAGCCTCCTGCCTCCTGCAGGAAGGAGCCGTTTAATCGAACTGGTCCCGAGGGGAAAACATGTCGTGATCGTGTGCACGCCGGCGCAGCTCTTCACCTCGCAGACGGTGCAGTGGAAGCGGGTCTCGACGTGGTGCTTGCATTCGTTGCAGGTATAGACAAAGCGGTCCTGGCTCTGGTTGTGGAGCTCCACCAGCATGCACATGGTGCTCCACTTGGCACGGCGCAGCGAGGAGAACTCCAGGTGCTTGTCCCGAGCCAGGGTCAGGAAGGCGTCGCGGCCGTCCATCAGGTCGCACGCCATCAGCGGGTCCGGGTCGGAAATGGGAGGCAGCGAGTTGGCAGTGGGACCAGCGATGAGGCGGATCACGAAAAACACCTGAACAGAGGAAGAGTGCGATTTTTTACATTGGTTATTGCAGCTGTTTATTTTAATAAAAGCAATAAAACACTTTACATTCTTTGTATTCTTTCAATTGCTTTGGGTGTTCTGGGTGACATTATTTTACTTGAATTTTATTTTATTTTTTTCCATTTTGAGTTTAAGAGCAATGAAATTATTTAAGTGAGTCAAAGTGATTGTCATTGTGAGACACTGCAGCACAGCACACGGTGCACACAGTGAAAGTGTATTTAACCATCACCCTTGGTGACAGTGGGCACCATGACAGGCGTCCAGGGAGCAGCGTGTGGGGACGGTGCTTTACTCAGTGGCACCTTTATCGGGATTTGAACCGGCAACCTTCTGATTACAGGGCCGTTTCCTTAACCGCTAGGCCACCACTGCCCCTTATATACTGCCCCTTTCATTCAGATATGTAAATAAGAACATAAATTGCTATCCTAGTAAGAATGTATTGAAATTGTTACGATTATTTTTACGATGAATCAATTAAAAAATACTAGATTAATCCATTTTACAATAATATTTTTCCCTGATCTAGTGATGTTCAGTCGTCCTGAGGAGGAGGTTTAATCAGCAGCTACCGGATTTCCAGCACATGGGAATATTTTTTTTTAAATGGTCTTGCAAACCACTTTTAGCTGGTTTTTGACAACCATGTCATTTCCTGTGTCACCAATCAACTGCTTAGTTTGAACCAGACCCAATCACAGGTCAGTAAAGTCGCATCGTGCCAGTCGTACAGCAATCCGCCGACTTTGTAAATCAGACCTCTTTGTGTTTCTCCATAGTGGCGTAGAGTTTCTGGGAAAGGTCGTTGGACACGTTGGGCATCCCTGGTTTCTTCTTGTTGGCTCGGCTCAGGCTGCTCTTGTTCTTACTCGTCTTCTTGCTGTTCTTCTTTTTGGCGTTCTTGCTGTCCCCTTTGGAGGCCTGAAGACAAAAACGGGATGAATTTACTTTTCTAGTCTTCAAAAACGATTAAAATCAGTCAGTGTAACAAGACTGAATGTACTGAAGTATCTTCTTGACCGTGTGTGTAGGTAAACTCACGTCAACGCTCTCACTGGAGGTGCTGTTCTCCTCCCTCTTCCGCTCCTCCTCCTCCTGCTCCAGTTCCTTGATGCTCTCTTCAAGCACATTGGGCCAGAAGTCACCTTCAAAGTACGGCAGCTCCTTCGCACTAGTGAGACGATCTTCAGTGGCCTGCTTAAAGATGTCCTGAGGGCAAAATGTACACAACATCAGAGACCGTCGTAATGATGGCATGACCCCGCCTGAACGGTCATGCGATGGACTGAAGATCAACAGACCTTATAGTCGTGCACAATGCGCTCAGTCACGGACTTGTCCAGCATCTTCTTGTACCACTCCTGCAGCCTCTTCGGCTTGGGGATCTTCTGGTCTGCAGGGTGGCAGTGGAAGATGTAGTCGTCACCTTCACTTGGGGGGCACGCCCAGATGTGACCCGTGGTGAACCTGCAAACAAACCCAAGAGCGTGCTGACGCTGGCGGAACTAGCGGGAACGGCGCGCAGCTCAGCCGGCGGCAGTCCTCACCCCAGCTTCCTGACGTACTCCAGGTAGCCGATCAGGATCTCGTGGTAGACACCAGTGCGGAGGTGGCGGGGCTGGAAGAAGTGGACACTGTCCAGGTAAGAGATATACACCCGCCTGCAGAGAAGATGGGGTGGAGGGGGGACGTTAGATCCGGATGCCACGGTGCTGCTCGGCACTAGTGGGTCATTACGGTTCCGCGCGCCGTAAAAAGCACCTCTGGTTAGGGGGAGGGCAGTCAGAGCCGTACTCCTGCACGTGCATCCCAAAGAAACAGACATCGGCGCCGTCAATGTCCTCGAAAGCGAAGAGGGCTTTGGTCCTGTACGGGAAGGACTCTGCCATCTCTCCGCTGTCCACAAACCTGCAGGGGACACGCGTGGAACGAAAAGTTGAATACGTTTTTCTGCTGAATAATGAAATATGAAAAAAAATAATAAAATGATCCAGTCTGAACTCACCGAGCCTTCATGCCTGGTTTGACCTCCACCACCTTATCAGACACGTGCACCACGCGGATGGTGACGTCGCCGGACTCCGGGTGGTTCTGTCGCCGCAGGAACTCGTTGACGCGCGTCTCCAAATAGTTACCCAGCTTGGTCTGGGGCAGTCCTGAGGACGCGGGGAAGAGTTAATCCAGAGAACTAAACCAAAACGAGTTTAATATTCTACTAGAATCCTTCCATGACCCGTTTCAGTGCTTCCCCACTTACTTTTGGAAGCGTACTTGTTCTCTTTCCGGGTTTTATTACACTTCTTCAAGCAGCCATCACAAATGAATCTGTTCAGAGGAGAAATCATTTGTATTTTTCCAGGTAAATAGTGATTATAAGCTCTTGGTTTTATGAGAAGGAGTCTGCCATAAGATGAACCTGGTATTGTAATTAATATTCTAGTAACAAAAGTAAGGGAAGGTTTACCCAGACGGCCATATTGTGTCATTGTGCAGGACACAGATCTGATGCATTTTACGACCACAGTCAGTACATTCAACAAGCCTGCGTATGACGGAAGAGACACACAAGAACACGTATTAACTGATCATTTCAACCACTGTCGGAACCAAACACCATGCAGCACAGCTGAAAAGGGCGAGACGTACAACTCTGGGTCCAGGGTGTCATTCTTCTTCCTCTGGAACTGATCCTTATTAATGGACCTGAAAAGACAGCGAGCAGCAGGTCATTTCAGGGGTTCTGTTCCAGATACTTTTGAGACTAATCCACTCATAACACAACAGGACTTTTCTAACCCTTTTCATCCTTGTTCTAAAGCTGCAAACTATTATATATATAGTGTGGTCATTTAATAAAAATCACAGCATGTTGCTATGGTTACATAGGTGTACAATTCTAGATCTGTTAGTACAACAAAGACAAGTGACAGTGATCAGATTCTTTAGACAAGATGTGATATGAGAGATTACTAGCAGCTCTAAAGTTGCAAAAACTACATTTAAAAATCAGCAGAGGAATGTGCGTTTGTGCATTTTTAAAGTCACTAACAGCTAACAAACACACTAAATATCTTTTTTAAACATGTTAAAATGTTATAGAAAACTACACAAAAAACAAACACGCTGGACATTTAGGACAGGTCTCCATGACGACCGTAGTGATGGTACTCACGTCTGTGGCTGGGAGGGGTCGTCCCCCAGGGACACGCTCTCACCCTGGATTTCGTTGAAACACTTCTCACAGAAGTGGTACCTGTCAGCAAGAAGCCCATATTTTGGTGAACTACACCGTTCGCCAAGAGCACAGCCAATCACAGAGAAGGAGGCGCGCGGAAGCAGCCACCAATCAGGGCAGGGCAGAGCAGAGCAGGCCAGGGGGCGGGCACACAGGAGCAGAGGGCGGGGCCGTCGTCGTTGTTGGGACCAGCCAATCGTGATGCAGGTTTTTTGTGTGGGCAGGTTTTGTTTTGGATTGCACGCAAATTTCGGAGCGGATGATTGGTCACACCAAAGCAGGCCAATGCAGACATCACAAGCATTAAAAAAAAGGAGGGAGAGAGAGGGAAGAAGGGGGGAGGGGAAGGGCAGAATGAATATTTTAAAAAAGTGTGGAGAAAAGAAAAAAAAAATTAAACGTTAAGGACGAGACGAGGACAATGGACAAACAGGTGACACGGGGGGTGGGTGGGTGGAGAGACGTGACAAACATTCAAGATAAACACAGAGCAGAAAGCCAAGGCAGAGCACAGATTAGCTTCCAGACATCCACAGGGCAAAATAACTACATCACAGCAACGTGGTAACAGGTGGACCCTCCTGGACGAAGGAGAGGCGGACGGCAAAATAAAGTGGGGACGAGGAAGAATGAGTTTTGGTGCAACAGCGACCCATCATCCTTTAGTATGTTCATTTTTAAAAGTGGGTCCCGTCCTGCCGCCGGGACAGATTTACTGCTTCCGTGTTCCACAGACCACTCAAGAATATTGTGGTTATTATGATGATTATTATGATATAATTAAAAGGCAAGAAGAGGGACCCACTTTAGAAATGGTGGTGAGGGTGGTCATGTGCGATGGGGACATGTTACTATTAACAGTATCCTCCCATTTACGTCCCCTGTGGTAACGGTGTTCAGTGTACATCAAAGTGGGCGTAAAAAAATAAGCGATATGAGAGGTTTTGTCCCTACGGCCCTCCGTATTGCTGTGAGCGTTATGTGCGGCGGCGTCCCCCCCCGGTCACTAACCTGTTCTGGTAGCTGAAGTACGCGGCGTCGCGCGGGATGGTGCACAGCTGCTTCCCGTAGCAGCACAGCGTTTGGGGAGAGAACTCCAGCTGAGGAGACGCCGCGAGAAGAAACAATCGTCATTTGCATGATGGAAAACTGCGTGGACCTTCCCTGGTCTCGCGGCCATCGGCGCGTCCCATCAAGTTTCCTACATGACCTCACGTGAAGGTTCCGAATAAGCCAGCGAGGGGGTAAAAACGCACCTTGCGGCCGCAGCAGTAGCCCAGGCCCTGCATGACGGGGTCGATCTCCTGCTCGAACACCTCGGCCAGCTTGGAGCAGTACTTGTAGACCCGCGACGTCTTGCGGTTGTAGAGCCAGGCGTTGCTGAACATCAGCCAGATGTCGTCCACGTACTGCCAGGGCTCCTGGTACTGGCCCGTGTCCAGCTTGCGCTTGATGGTGGACAGGTCCATGGGGTTCTTCACGATGTCGAAGTAGTCCTGCGGTCGGCGAGGGGAGGCCGGCGGGCGTCAGGCCGGAGCAGGAGAGAGAAGAGGGTGCGGGGGGACAATGTTGAGGGCTGCAGAGAAGTTCACGTGCAGACAAGAGAGACATGACAGCTTCCCCGTTCTCACTCAACTCCGCACCCTCCCCGACAAAAACCACCACACCAACGTTCACGCCGGTACGATGCACAGGCCACAGACACGACGGGTGGAGCAGGGGACACGGGAAACCGAGCACGAGCCAGTCCGTACCGGACGTGGGGGTCGTGCTCGGTTCCTCTCGTTTCACACGGCAGACAGAGCGCAGGGGACCGACAACCGCGCTTGAGGACCACTTGGTTCTGAAGGAGGAGAATTGCCGGACAAGTTACCGTGACAGAAGAATTAATTGAGATAAATAAAGATTACTTCTTCAGAACGGTCAGGTCCTCAAGCGGCGGTGAGGACCAGGCAGGGACACTTTAACAATGCACAATGCATGAGGTGATGAAGGACGAAGAGGAGGGTTTAAAATAAAAGAGAAAAAAAATAATGCACACAGACAGACACTCGAGCAGATCTGACACTGGAGGAATATTAGCAATCGGGGCGGTTTTAAAAATTTTAACAATGTTCGTGTGGGGGGAGGAGCCAAAATAAAAGTCTGAAGCGATCACTTTCATCTGATCAGAATCAGATTGGAATATTTAGTCAGGAAGAGATCATCAGTACCCCACTTTCACATGCAAACCCCCCACAAATCCTACAGTGAGCGAATGAGGATGGAAGTCGCCGCTAGAGGAAAGAGAGGTGCTACTCAGGGGGTCGGGGGAGGAGCTACGTCTGTAACATGAAAGCAGAACGGAAGCCAGCGCAGTCCCTTACCAGGTTAGTTTGGTTACTAGTTCGAATACGTACGGGTATTCCCAGTAACTGGGGGTCCACAGGCTGGCGGAAGGGCAGGGACTCGGGGTCCTGGCGGTACAGGGCCTCCAGGGTGGGCATGAGGGCCTGCCGCAGTTCCTCCGGCTTAAAGACTGCGGGGAGAAGACGGAGCGCAGGTCAGGCGACGGGGGGGAGGAGTTAAACCCGACGCGCGGGACTCGGCGCGCCGGACTCACTTTTCTTCTTGCTCTGCGCGGCGGCGGCGGAGCCGGGCGTGCCGGTCGAGGCCGAGCCACCGTCCTCCTCCTCTTTGGCTTCGGTCTTGATCTCCGGCTTCTTGTCCTCGTACGACGGCGCTGAAGACGTGTCCATGGGTTCCGACTTGCACCTGTCGCTGGGCGGCTCCTCCTTTTTCACCTGCCATGACATCACATGGGGGCGTTTATTGAACTCAGTCATTACTTCTATTGATCAGGTCAATTACTCGATGACCTGTTCCAAATGGACTATTTTGCATTATATGTCTGAAATATGAAGGATGTACACAAGAGCATCTGTGTTTTTATATTATTCTATAATTATCTTGCTCATTTTACTATGTTAATACAGATGATCTGGCAAAAAATCAATAAGCCAATACGGCAACACCGACTGCGAACCATTTTTACATCATGCCTGTATAGTGCTCTGAATGTTGGTGAACGTTCTTTATTGTATCTTCATCGTTATTTTTTTATGTGGGTTGGGGACAACGGCTTGATGAAAAGACGGGAGGCGTTGCCGGAGGAGGCGGAGTTAAGAACGCGGAGATTCATGGATGGACAGGATTAGGAATGAGTGTGTTAGAGGGACAGTTAGGGTGGGATGTTTTGGACATACAGAGAATAGACGTCAAGTATGTTGAGAGCAGGATGCTGAGGATGTAGCTACCAGGCACGAGGAGAAGAGGACGGTCCAGTAGAACGTTCATGAATGTGGCGATGGAAGACATGCAGGTAGTGTCATGGGGTAAATGGAGACAGGAGCAGCCAAAAATATTATTATTATTATTGATTCAATGCCAGTCAATCCCAACCGCAGTAATAGGAAGGGGAGGAAATGATGAATAAATATGTAGCCATTTAGCAGATGCCATCAGTGTCACTCTGTTACTTCACACTGACCTCCGGCTTCTCCTCCATCTTGACCTCGCCCAACATCAGGCCCATCTTGCCCGCAGGCTTCCCGTCCGCCTCGCCCTCATCCTCCTCCACGGGCTGCTGCTTCACCTCCGCCTTGGATTCCGGCGCCATGACCGCGTCGGAAGGGGCGAGCTGCGAGCTGGGGTCCGCGCTGCTGACCGAGGCCGGGGTGGAGGCCGGACCGTCGGCCGTCAGGGAGGACTTCTGAGAGAGCTGGGGACAGAATGACGATGTCGTGTGACCGCAGGGGACGGCTGGGCACCTGGGGAGGGAGGTTTTAATACTCACGGGTGTGCGTGGATGCGGCGTTGGCACGTGGGAGTTCTGGACAGGCACAGATGAAGGCAGCCCCGTCTGGAGGCCGGCCGCGACTCCGCCTCCATGCAGCTGCTGCGGTCCGGCTTTCTCTGCCACCATGGGCTGCGACTGTGGCTGCTGGGCCACCGGCGCCACCATCTGAGGCGGGTTGGGCGTGTGCGGCTGTGGCGTCTGGGAGCCCGGCATCGTCGGGTGCGGCGTGGGCGTGAGGCTCCGTGCCGGCGAGGGCGAGTTCTGCCGTAGGGGGGGACAGTGCGTGTGGGAGTTGGGCTGGGAAGTGGAGCCGGGGCCTGAACCGGGCATCATGGAGCCCATCGGCGCTCCAGACCCAGGGGTGGGCGCGGAACCAGGCTGGCCTGCAGGACTGCTGACCGGAAGGGTGGGGGGAGTGGCCATTTGGGCCTGCCGTGGGGAGAGAGAGAGACGTTAATAATGAAAAGCGCTCATTTGAAACGGTGAATATAACGGAGTAAATGAAGGAGTAAAACGCCATTTTATCCACGTCAAGCATGAAAATTCAGCTTCTCATAATACAGGCATCCAGACTAGAGCTGTAAATCATATTAGTCCAGGTCCAGCTTGCATGGTCTATAGTACCGGTCCTTTCCATATGATTCATTGCTTGTAAATTTGTTCTGGTGAGTGTTTTGCATGCTGTAAAATAGCTTCATTAAATGTTCATTTAATTTGCAATTCTCGGCCACCTGTCAGGTAACTTGATTAAATTATGCCGAGAGAGATGTGAAAATGGATGCTTTGCTGAAGGTGAAGTGATTGTCATTGTGAAACACTGCAGCACACAGTGAAATGTGTCCTCTGCATTTAACCATCACCCTATGTGAGCAGTGGGCACCATGACAGGCGCCCGGGCAGCAGTGTGTGGGGACGGTACTTTGTTCAGTGGCACCTCAGCGGATTGGGATTCGAACCGGCAACCTTCTGATTACGGGGGCGCTTCCTTAGTGAAAGCCGGGGTACATGTCAAGTTGGACCCTTCAGGCCCAATTACAGCTGCAATCCAGGTACATCTTTCCTCACCTGCGACATGCCACCTTGTACCCCGGGTTGGCCCATGCCACCAGGACCCGTGCCAAGGCCGGGGCTTGACCCTGAAAACTGGCCAGGCGGGTGGTACTGGTTCTGAAGCTGAGCCACGTTAGGTTGTCCCATCCGTGGGACACCCCTGCCCATCTGGGAGACAAAAAAAAAAAAAAAAAAAAAAAAAAAAACCACAAAGATCAGAACTAAAAACTCACAGAACTGGTCAAAAACCCACCCAGGGGTGTCATGCAGAGAAGGGGCAGCGCTGCCGACCTGGTTGAGAGACGCTCCCATGGGGAGGGGCGGCGTGGACCTCTGTCCCAGGCCCTGCATTCCCATCTGGCCAAACTGGTTCATGGCTGTGAAGGGAACATGGGAACATCAGGAGGACACAAAGATGTCCTTCTGTCCTCCGCTCGCGCGCACACGCGCTCAAAAGCGGCGATTTCTGCCGAGCTGCGGCTAAAGCTGCGTCAGACAGGAGCTGTCAGCGCGCCGGGCGTGCCAGCGCCCCACAACGCCGCCTTTTGTCTGGTGGGCGTGGCAGCACTTACCTGCAGGACTCTGCATTCTGGAAACCATCTGATTAGGGCCGGCAGGCTGAAGGAGGGCGGGGTCGACATGGGGTCCGTCTGCGTGGAGGAGATGGGAAGGGGTTTACCACGGCAATCCGGCACTTAAAACCGTGACAAACTGCATCATGAGACAAGCGACATAAACCACAAGTGGAACTTAAACTGCCCTGTCCACTAGGGGTGTGGACATGAATCGCGATGCAGGCATGGACGATACTGCATGGATTAAGGGTGCTAGTAGCCTAGCAAGTAACACAGTCGCCTATGAACCAGGAGACCCAGGTTCAAACCCCACTTACTACCATCGTGTCCCTGAGCAGGACACTTAACCCTGAGTGTCTCCAGGGGGGGGCTGTCCCTATAACTACTGGGTGGTAGTAGCCTAGTGGGTAATACACTCGCCTATGAACCAGGAGACCCAGGTTCAAACCCCACTTACTACCATCGTGTCCCTGAGCAAGACACTTAAACCTGAGTGTCTCCAGGGGGGACTGTCCCTGTAACTACGGACTAAGTACCTCTGGATAAGGGCGTCTGGTAAATGCTGCTGTAAATGATTATATAATGACTACGCTTGAGGGACGAGTAGGAGTTCGGAATAAACACCCTCTGGACGGTATCTTGCTGTGCTTTGTAGCGGAGTTCGGTTTAACGTTCAGTCAGGATTTCATCCAGGAATGATCTCCACTGGCAGGATCTAAACCACACGTGTCAGGAGAGGCGGGATTTTGTACCGGGAGACTGTCCGGGCGCCATCGGCGGCTGCCCCAGACCAGGCGGGCCCTGTGGGAGGCCGGACTGAGGCATGCCAGGTTGTGTGGGCATCATGCCCTGCTTCTGCAGCCGCGTCCGCCGCTTCTCCTCCAGCTCCTTCTGGATCTTGTAGATCTTCTCGGCCAGGAGGTGGTAGTACTCCGCCTGAGAGGGGACACGACGTCACCAATTATTATTCCCGCAGGCAACCCCCCCGCCCCACAGAAGAATAAACCCAGGAGAAGATTATTACCCGGCTGTTGGCCGACTCGTACATGTCCCCCTCCACCTTGCGGGCGTACGCCACCAGGTTCTCCATCCGGCGGTCCTTCAGTGCCGCCGGATCCGGCGTGGGGAAGATCGCCTGCACCCTGTCCGCACACAAAAACAGGACCTGAGCGTCTCCACCTGAGCGTCTCCAGGGGGACCCTGTCCCCGTCCCTGTCACTAATGAAGGCGCTCTGGATAAGGGCGTCTGGTGAGACGATGGACTTACAGCTTGTGGACCAGGTGGTTGCGAAGGTCCTGGGTTATGTCCTCGTGCCAGGTCTTCCTAAGGCCAGCCGCAGAGGGCGGGGCAGCAGTGGGCATGGCACCCAGGTTGCCCACCCCGGTTCCGTCGTTCATCAAACTGTTGCAGCCAGGCGCGAGAGAGAGAGAGAGAGGGGAAAAAAGCAAGGCGCACGTTTAAAACCCCGAGTGGCGCGTTCCAGGCGTCTCGCCGGTACATTCCACCACGCCGATTCTCCGGCAGAAGCCACAAGCCATTAGACGGCAAACAGCAGCACCCACAGAAGCGTAACTGGGCGTTAGTGGCTAAAACTGGCACAGATATTACGCGGGCTCGGATGGTGCGTGAGGCTGTGGACGCACGGGGGGGCACGGACCTTTGCGAGTTCGTGTTTCGGTGCAGCATGGGGTCCTGGAGAAGGTTAGTCTGCTGGTTGGGGGGCTGAACCCCCACACCACCGTTCACACCCATGGGGTTTCCTCCAGCTTGGGATGAAGAGGAGAGACGGGTGAGATGGAGGCACAGAGGAGAACTGGACAAGCAGACGGGGACGGACGGAACCGGACACCTCCGACCGATCACCGCGCATGCAGGTTAACACACAGACTGGCGCCGCGTTTACACTCGTACGAAACCGAGAGACGCACATCGCAGGAAGTAATGCGCATCTCCCACTCTGAACAAGGCAGAACACCCCACGTTCACACACAAAAACTCCACCCTACCGGTCACACCTATTTTATGTGTTATGTTAAAAGACGTAAAAGTGTAATATTTGGTTATGTTTGCAATATTTCCATTGTATACTTGCAATATTTGCAGTACTGTGGTCCGTACAGTCGCTAAAGCATTTCACTGCATATCGTACCGTTTACGACTGTGTACGTGACAAACAATTACATAATTACGGCGAGAGGAAAGCAGCAGAACAAGACGAGAGGTATACTTAAATATTCCCTTTCACTCCATGAAAAAGAACAAGTCTACTGTAGAGGCCATGCGGTCAAGATGGGACCTGTGACGGAGACTTTCACGGCCGCACTCACCCCTGGCGCCAAGCGGTCTCATGCCAGCTTGGCCCTGCAGCCCCTGAGTGGGCAGCGAGGACTGAGGGGGCTGAGCGGGCATCTGGTTGCCCTGGTAGGTCAGGCCCAGGGCGGCGTAGGCTCTCTCGATGGAGCTCGGGTCGATCTGGCTGGGCGGGTTGAGACTGGGCGCGCTGGGCTGCCCGCCGGGCACCGCCCCCAACGCGCTGCCCAGACCCACGCCGGCGCTGCCGAGCAGGGCTGCGAAGAAACGCACACGGATCTCAAAACCGGCGCTCGGTCAAAACCACTGCCGAGTCCCGCAAGGACGGACCCGCCGCCACTCACACTGCTGGTTCCGCTTGTCGCCGGCGTTCTTCAGCGGCAGGCAGACGGGACAGTCGTGGCGCGTGCAGTTCTTCCAGTGAGAGATGATTTGTCGCGATGAGGCACAGTGAGCCACTACGGGGCGCGGGTACAGCCGGGGAAGATGGAGAGAGAAAAAAAAAAAAAAAAGTTAATGCTGGGAAATAACATTACGTTTTATATTGTTGTCCCGGTTTCCTCCAAATCACTGCATGTATGGCTGGAGGTAGCCTAGTGAACCAGAAGACCCAGGTTCAAACCCCACTTACTACCATCGTGTCCCTGAGCAGGACACTTAACCCTGAGTGTCTCCGGGGGGGGAACTGTCCCTGGAACTACTGACTAAGTCGCTCTGGATAAGGACGTCTGGTAATGCTGTAAATGTCCTGTATAAACGCTAAATTGACACTAATGAAATTAGACAGTTTTCCTTCAGAAGCAAGTCGTCTACCTCTGTGAAATAGAGCGGGTTCTCACACTCATTTTTACACCGCGTGGCCGCAGAGCACTCAGCAGCTGAACAGACCACTAGACACAAGACATCGAAGCCAAAGCTCTCACGCCAAGATGGAGGAGGTTCATTGTGACCGTGATTGTACCGCTTGTACCGTAATTCATCTTACGAGAAGCAAACCTTGAAAGCGAAGTACATGTTACAGTTACAAATGTATTTATACCTTTACATTGTCGCTTTGGATAAAACAGTCTGCCAAGTAAAGTGTGTGTGTGTGTGTGTGTGTGTGTGTAATATATATACATAATACATATACACATACACACACATCTGTTTACAAAGCTGCAGGTTCTTGAACCCCCAGAACGAACACACAAACCATGTTGAACTTGTGGCTGAAGACTCACCCTGGCACGACTTGCCAGCCTGGCAGTGGGTCATGTGGTTGAGGACGTTCTTCATGGTGCGGCAGTGAGGCAGGTTGCACTGGCGCACCTCCCCGTTGGCCTGTTCCCGCCGCTGGCACTTGTGGGCGTGGAGCAGCAGCACCAACTGCTGCTGGATCAGCTTGCGCTTCTCCGGGTCGGCCGTCGGAGGCGCGGCAGCCGCCGCCCCGGGACCGGTGGCCATGGAGGCCAGGCCAGGCTGCCCGGAACCGGGACCACCGACTGCAGAGGGCTGCTGGGCGGCCTGGGGAGACAGTAAAAAAAACGAGTACAAAAACCGCACCACCTGGGACGGAGGTGAAGTAAAAGGGGAGGAGAGAGCGGCTCACCATGCCGGCCATGCTCTGCACCGGCTGGGCCTTCTTGTCCATGTTGTTGAACTGGGCCATGCTGTTGGGGAGACCCGCCTTGTTCTGCAGCTGCGTGCCCAGTCCTGGACCTCCCAGAGCCTGGCCTGCTGCCGGACCGTACGGGCTGCCGTAGGGCCCGGCGTTGCCCATCATCGCCATCTGAGAGGGGACACGGAACAGCACTCGTTTAAAAAGCCTCCGTCCCTCTGGTTAAGTAATCTAAACCGGGAGCGTCGCCGAGTACTTCTGCTGGTTTACCATGCAGAGCACTTTATAGCCAACAAGGTGGCGTTTTAAATGAACTAGTATTTTTAACACAAAAACGTGAAATACGGCCAAGTGCGGTGGTTATAATAAAAGTGAAATGCAATTAAAACACAATCTCCACGAGGGGCTGAAAAGTGATAAATGACAAGATTAACCCGGATTGTCCCGACAATTCTCATGTCAAACTTGACTAATAACATTTTAATAATGCAGCATGCTGCCATAACTACTGCCCATCTATTAGAAGGAAAAATTTTCATGCATTTTTACAGAAATGGCCTAGACGGTAAGGAAGTGGCCCCGTAATCAGAAGGTTGCCGGTTCGAAGGCGCCACTGAGGTCCCCTTAATGAAGGTCCCGTCCCCACACACTACTGCGCAGGCGCCTGTCACTGCTCACCAAGGGTGATGGTTAAATACAGAGGACACATTTCACCGTGTCACTGTGCATCACAATGACAATCACGCCACTTTCTTTTAAACCGATGCAACTGCACCATACAGAAACTCACCTTATTCAGCGCCCCAGGCTGCTGGGGCCGTAACCCGGGGCCATGTCCCATCTGCTGGCCGCCCTGCTGCTGCAGCGTTTCGGCCAGCAGGTTGCTGCTACTCCCCATGCCCGGGTTCGGGTAGCCCATCCTGGGAGAGCCGTTCATCACCTGGCCCCCCATCATGCCCCGGCTGAGTCCGCCCACCACGCCCGCCTGCTGCTGCTGCGGCGGGACCAGTCCCTGGGGCCCCGGCGAGGCGCCCAGGCTGCCCATCAGCCCCATTGGTGGCTGCCCGCCGGCCGCGGACGTGGCCGGGACCGGGGCGCCCGCCCGCAGGAGCTCCGAGAGCTGCTTGTGTTTGGCCACCGTGTCCTGCACCGATCCTCCCGGTGTCCCCAGGCTGGTGTGCAGCTGGCCCAGGTCACCGCCGTTCGGCAAGCCCAGGTCGCCAGAGTTGATGAGCTCGTCGGGGAGGTCATGCTCCAGGTCGAAGAAAGACCCGAAATCTGCACCACAGGAGGAGAGGGTGAATAAAACAAAACTTCCTCGCAAAACATTCCGCGGTGATGAAGCACTTCAAGTCAAACCGCAGCTCAGCACCTTCCTCTTTAGAGAATACTTAGATTAACTTGTAACCTTCTATATAAACTAGAAAAGAGTGAATAAAAAGATTGTATTCATAGTTGGGGGTCCTAGTGAACCAGAACTGATCACTTCATCCATGGTAACATGGAAGCACGTTGTAAGTCGCTCTGGATACGGCCGTCTGGTAAATAAATGTAAATGTAAAACTCCGAAGCAGCGGCCAGACGACCTGTTTACAATGGAGGCTGCCGCCGCACCGCCACAATAGAGCCGGCGGCCGAACAAAAGCGTCTCGGTCGCCACAGAACCGCCATCGACTCGTCACCACCGCCGCGGCGGAGAAAAGAAATATTAACTAAGTAAATAAAACACCCAGCAGCGGGCGGCCGCGATAATAAACCGGCGCCTCGTCACCCGGCCGCAGAATAAAGGGCGCCGGGCGGGCTAGCCGCAATGCTAACAGCTAACTAGCCGGCGGTGCTAGGCGGCTAACGCGGGCGCGTTTAACTCGGACCTGAGGTAAAAAAAAAATTAAAAAAGAAGGGCCGAGTCGGGCGGCGGGCTTCCACCGCACGGCCGGCGCTGCCCGGACCCGGACAGGGCGAACGACGGGTCTTTCAAAAGCGCGCGTATTCGGCGACCAATGTTCCTCTCGTCTTTGTGAAGCCGGGGCGGCTACGTTGAAAGCGGGTTCGTTTTATTAAAAAGCCCGCAACAGGCTGCCGGTCCTTCCCCCCCCCCCCCCCCCCCCGCGTCCGTGTGAAAGTTTGCGCCTCGGACGCGGAGCTGGGTCGCCGGTTCTCTCCACACGGAAATGCGTGAAACGAGAGGGGGTTTTTTTTGTACGGCTCGTCCGCTCGCCCGGACCCGCCGGGGCTTCAGATTAAAGGCGGAGCGGGGACCGGAGCGGCGGGGGACGGGGCTGCAGGCCGGCTAGCCGGGCAGGCTACGCGGTTAGCTCGCCTGGAGAGAAAAGTTCCGAGCGCGGAAACAACACGGAGACGGTCACAATAACCGAGGCGCAGGGACGGTTCTTACCGTTTCCGTCGCTGGCGGACACCGAGAGAGCCGGGGAGGAGAGCTTGGGCCTCTTGGCTGACGGCGGGCCGGAATCCAGAACATTATCGGCCATATTTTTCCCCACGAAATCGCAATAAGAACGTGTTTTATCCACGAAGGCGCCTTCCCTGCGCCTCCCGGAGTCCTGGCGTCCCCCCTTCACTCCGCTGCGGGGGCGACGGGTCGAGACGAGAAGTCCTTATTCGGGACGAACTCCGGCGTCTTCGCGGCTCGGATCTTCCTCGTTGTGTTCGGTAATAATTGCGCGGGGGGGGGGGGAGAGACACGCGTGGATCTCCTCACCCGGCCTCCTCGGCGACGGGGAGACGCTCCCGGCGCTGATGCTCCGCGGCCGCGTCAGGCTGCTCCGCCATGGTCGGCGGCCAAATCAGAGCTGTCGGCGGTCGAGGGCGTCGCTGCGCGTCGGTTCGAGCGGCTCTCCTGCCTCACGCAGCGCTCAGGACGAAGCGGGAGACGCGCCCTGGCCCTCCATCGCGGTCCACGCAGTCCGTCCCCGGCATTACCGTCGGTCCCGATGTCGGTGCGATAACCAGAGCCGCACGTGGCCGCCGATATGCGGTGGAAATCGTCAGCGCTTCATATCGATCATCGGCTGTCAGGGCTGCTGGCGCGGTTTCCGAGGCTCGTCTCTGCGCCCACTGCGCCCGGACACGACGGGGGGCGTCGGGCGAACTGCCGCGGATCCTTTTTTTTTTTTTTTTTCCTGGACGGAAATCGGTCAGATCGATTCCTCCGCGGACGCTCCGCGCCGTCCGACCTGCCCGCCGCCGTCCGCGTCCGCCATAACCGCGCCGCTAATTAACAGCACTTCCATCCAACCGCGCATCCGTCCGGCCGGAGGGGGCTTCTCTCCACGCCTTCCCGGCGCCGCGTAGCTGGCGTGCAAAAGCAAGTTAAGAAGAAGAAGAAGATGATGATGGAGGAGGATGAGAGGGGGTCGATCCGAAAATCGTGGAGAACCTCCTCTTCGGAAAACAAAAAATAAAAATATATAAATATATCTATAAGAAGATGTGTTTTTGTGGACAGATTCAGACCCCTCCGATATAATGTTGATCGTTATTAAGCCGAGATGCCCGCTGCAGCCTTTTTTTTTTTCGTTTCCTCACTCCCGGGTCCCGGCGGCTGGTTAACGGGGTCGTTTTTGTCCTCCTCCACCGACCAAATGTCACCTCCGTTTAAATTCGATCGCCTCCTTCCGCGAAACGCGGCGGCGGCGGCGGCCGCTTCCTTGGGATTTCTCTAACGGAGGAATTCCGCTCGCCGCTTTCTTCCTTTATCTACCTCGCCCGGGCTCCGCCGCGTTTCTGCCCGCCGCGCCTGGCTCCGCCGCTGCCGCTCCGCGCTCCGAAGCTCCGGCGGCGCCGGGGTTCCGAGTCTCCGGGCTCGGCGCGCTGCTGGATCCGTTTTTTTCTTCTGCCCCCTCGGTCTCTCCTGCCCGCGTCGGTGTCTCCGCACAAACAAAATGGCGGCTTGTTGTTTCTGCTCGTCCGCGGCGGGGGGAGGGTTGGAGGTTCGGCTCCGTCCGTCCGTCCGTCGGAAGGGGGGGTTTGGCGACTCGGGATTTCCCGGAAAGCGCGTTCGTGTGCGCTCGGAGCTGCGGCGCGGCGCCGTTCATATTCATGCAATAATATTCACAACAACAATATATTCCAAACAATGTTTTATTTTTCACACGAATTCGAGCGGCGCTCAGACTCCCACCGGGAGCGGCTTCCGTCGGTGGTCTCGCTGCGCACAGGTGCGCTCCACATCCGCTATGGCTTTGGGGGTCTCCGCAGACAGAACCAGCGGGTCCCCCTCCTCCCGGATCACCACGTCGTCCTCGATCCGCACGCCGAGGCCCCGGAACCGTTCCGGGCAGCTGGCGTCGTCCCGGCCGACGTAGAGTCCTGGTCGGGGCAGAAAGAGTGAAGAGTGATGCGGCTCTCTCACGACCATATTCACCCCTGACCAGGTACATCTACCAATACAGCAAGTGGGAGACGCCCTTATACAGAAAAACTTACACCGTAAACTAGTCACTTCTGGACTCAAACCATCAATACAATCCGTTTATTCACCCCTGACCAGGTACATCTACCAATACAGCATGTGGGAGACGCCCTTATACAGAAAAACTTACACCGTAAACTAGTCACTTCTGGACTCAAACCATCAATACAATCCGTTTATTCACCCCTGACCAGTTACATCTACCAATACAGCAAGTGGGAGACGCCCTTATACAGAAAAACTTACACAGTAAAACTAGTCACTTCTGGACTCAAACCATCAATACAATCCGTTTATTCACCCCTGACCAGTTACATCTACCAATACAGCAAGTGGGAGACGCCCTTATACAGAACAAGTTACACCGTAAACTAGTCACTTCTGGACTCAAACCATCAATACAATCCGTTTATTCACCCCTGACCAGTTACATCTACCAATACAGCAAGTGGGAGACGCCCTTATACAGAAAAACTTACACAGTAAAACTAGTCACTTCTGGACTCAAACCATCAATACAATCCGTTTATTCACCCCTGACCAGTTACATCTACCAATACAGCAAGTGGGAGACACCCTTATACAGAAAAACTTACACAGTAAAACTAGTCACTTCTGGACTCAAACCATCAATACAATCCGTTTATTCACCCCTGACCAGTTACATCTACCAATACAGCAAGTGGGAGACGCCCTTATACAGAACAAGTTACACCGTAAACTAGTCACTTCTGGACTCAAACCATCAATACAATCCGTTTATTCACCCCTGACCAGTTACATCTACCAATACAGCAAGTGGGAGACGCCCTTATACAGAAAAACTTACACAGTAAAACTAGTCACTTCTGGACTCAAACCATCAATACAATCCGTTTATTCACTCTGTTGTAGATTTTCTTGCATTACAAGTTACAATTTAGTCTAAATATTCTCTAAAGAGGAATTTCTCGACAAAAAAAAAAAAAAAGTCTAGATGAGTGTCTCCCTCGCACCTTCAGCAGTGGAGCGTCGGAGAGTGCGAGGTATTATATGGACGCGGAGGTAGGATTGTGCTCGATACTCCAGATGTACATGCATCAGAAGGGACGCGTTAGACAAGGACCAAATTCTGATGGCTGGGAACTGCAGAAGGAACTTCATGCTGGTTTAGATAGAAAGTAGTCAGAACACCCGTGTTCTCATCTGATAAATCGTGCTTTTGCTTATTTGGCATGTGTGTCATATACCTGGGGGACTTATGACACCAGGATGCACTATGGGAAGAAAGGATGCCAACAATGGCAGCATGGTGTTCTGCTGGTGAACCTTTGGTGCTCCGTTCATGTGGATTTTACTTTCACACATACCACCTTCTTAATCGACCAAATCTGCACTGATCTGGTTCAAGAAATGTTCATCGAACCAAACAATGAATGTTGTCTCCACATTGTCCAGATCTCAGTCCAATTGAGCATCTCTGGGACGTACTGGAAAGATCTGATCCATGGAGATGCCACCTCACAACCTAAAGGATGTGAAGGATCTGCTACTGATGGCTGGCTTGGTTATAGATGCCACAAATGGAAGTTCTTTCCAGGGGGGTCAGGACTGGTTTGGTGGCAAAAGGGGCCTCTAGTCAATATTAGATGGGTAGCGTTCATTTCATGTCCGATTGGTGCAAATCACATGATAAACCACAGAAATAATAACGTGAACACAAGACGTGCTTGCGGTCAACTCTATCGTCATTTAACCCACCTGGTTCGATGGTGATGGCCATGCCTGGCTGGAGAGGTTGGCACCGGGAGAGTTCGGGCGTGTCGTGCACGTCCATGCCCAGATAATGTCCTACGTGGTGCGGGCAGAAGCGCCGCGCAGCCTGGAAAAGGACATTATATAATATTTCAACAAAAAAATAGATTAAGAATAAATAATAAACAGCAAGTCCAACCTCTCTACCATCACAATGACAATCACTTTGCTTTCCATCAAATAATAATTAATATCGATTTTAGAATATATAATCGCCTCAATAAATCATTTAACATAGCTACCAATAATGCCCCTCCAACTCAACGACACTTTGGTAAATTCCCAGTTCTGCCCTTGACCGGCACTAACAGCTGGTGCTTGGCTTCATATTAGTACGTTCATAAAAGCTTTGACTGTTAAATTTGTGAAGTATGGCAGAAATATGGAAATGTTGGTGGAGCCAGGCCTGGCCTCTATTATAGGTAGCACGGTTCTGCTTTATAATTAGCTCACCAGAAGAGAAATCATCAGTCAGATGTTTTCAATCTTACTTTACTTTACTTTACTTTACTTTACTTGGCAGACGTTTTTATCCAAAGCGACTTACAAGAGGACGACACCAGCAATTCTCATTCGGTTTCCATAGATTTTGAATTAAAAACTAAGAGCCCTGATAAGGCCAAACTTGTCAGGAATAGAACATGCCGGGGAGCGTTAAGTGCTGGACAATTTTTTTTGTGAGTGTGTGTGTGTGAGTGTGTTGGACTCGTCTGAAATACTTTTTGAACAAGTGTGTTTTCAGCTGCTTCTTAAAAGGTGTCTCGGCTAGTCGAATGGAGCAGGACAAGTTGTCCCACCAGCCGGGGACAACGAAGGAGAACAGAGACGATTGGGATCGGAGATCGTAGTGTGTTGGTGTAAGAGGGAGAACTTCCATTTACACCCCTGTAGGCAGCGTCAAGGATTTAAACTCGATGCGAGCGGCTTCCAGGAGCCGGTGGAGAGAGGTTTAAAAAGTGAAGTGATTGTAACAGCAGCACAGCACACGATGCACACAGTGAAATTTGTCCTCTGCATTTAACCCATCACCCTGAGTGAGCAGTGGGCAGCCATGACAGGCGCCCTTTGCTCAGTGGCACCTCAGTGGCACCTTGGTGGATCGGGATTCTGATTACGGGGCCGCTTCCTTAACCGCTAGGCCACCGCTGCCCCAGGTGAGAAGAGGCAGGACGTGGGTGTGTTTCGGCTGGTTGAAGACCACATTTTGGACCATCTGGAGGGGTTTTATGGTGACTGCAGAGGCTCCAGCCAGGAGAGAGTTACAATATTCGAGTTTGGAGATGACCATCACCTGGACAAGGAGCTGCGCAGCCTGTTGTGAGAGAAAAGGCCGAATCTTGCGAATGTTGTAGAGTGAACCTGCAGGATCTGGAGGTCGCAGCAACGTGATGTTCAGACTCAGTTTGTAGTCAATCCAAACTCCGAGGCTTTTTGCAGATGCGGTGGGTATTAACAGTAGTGAGACGATTTGAATTGAGAGGTTTTTCTGAGGGGAGTTGGTGCCCGGAAAGATCAGAATCTCAGTTTTGATAAGTTAATCTACAAGAAAGCGGCACACGTCGTAAAGCCAAGAAAAGTTCGGAATAAAAAATCTCCTGGATGTGCAGCGGAATTCAGTTGCATATTTTTAACAAGGTATCGTTTTGGGTTCAGACTAGACGACCCACATCATTTTCAACCAACCAGTGATGGTAGCGCCCTGCGGGTGGGGGTGTGGCCATCCCAAAGAAACCCCTCCCAGAACTGGATTATGGTGATCCAGCAGGTTTTTCCTTCTTTTGTAATCTCATGATGAGCCTCTGCCATGACAAACACCTGTCACTTAAAACTTAAAGCCACATGGCCGCACAATTTCACATCTATGGGTCAGCAGTTGCCCACGGTAACCGTCCCCGGGGGAGAGTGGTGGTCCAGGGTTTGAATCCTGAAATGCCACAGTGCCACTGAGGTCCCCTTCATCAAGGAACCGTCCCCACACACTACTTCCCAGGCGCATTTCTTGCTGAGGTGACGGGTTAATTGCATGGGACACATTTCATGGTGTCACCGTGCACTGTTCTGCGGTGTGTCACGGCCCTATTCTGCACCAGTACAGGAAGCGGGGTGCTTCAGGCAGAACAGATGTCTTTATGAAGGTTCTGTGACGCCGAGTTAAATACCTTAAGTGCGTCGGCGTCGCCGGCGCTGCCACCCACGATTCCCAGCCGTCGGAGCTGGCGGCCCAGCAGCTCCAGCATGGTACTGTAGATGTGGTCCAGGCTGACCCCCGGGGAGCAGAGCGACAGACAGGCCATCTGCACCTCCAGCACGGCCTCGTAGAGCTCCGCCTGCGCCGGGCTGAACCTGCAGCCATCACGGAGCAAATGGGGGCATTAATAATACATCCTCTCATCCCATTACTACACAATTCCGACGGCACCCGTGACACGTGGGTGTGGCCCGTACCTCCCGTTCACCGGCCACGTTCGCGTGATGTCACTGACGTAGCCAAAGTATTCACACCCCCCGTCCAGCAGGACCATCTCACCATCCTGACACAGAAAGACACGATTCTGATTGTTCACCGTTCACTTCCTGAAGGAAACAGGAAGTGGCCGATCGCTGGCTATCTGTATGTTGTAGAGAAGACGCTAACTATCCACCCGGCACCTACTGCTGATGTGTAATTATTTCGGACACCCAGAACTTTAATAAAGTTTCAAAATGGGAGGAGCCTGTAAACACACCCCCTTCCCTCCATTTCCCGCCATTCCCTACACTCCTAAAACCCCACGCCCACCACCACCACCACGCAGCGATTTAATGCCGGGGTTCTGATGGGGGAACTGGTGAATGAAGACAGGAGGGACGCAGCGCTCGGACGCTTCCAGGCCACCTTGATGATCTGGTTGTTGTTGATGTAGTGTAGAGTGTTGGCGCGGTCTCCTCCCGCCACGACTGGGGGGTAAGCCAGGAAGTTGGCGCCATGGGCACGGCACTCAAAGTCAAACTGGGGAAAGAAAGAGAGAAGAGAGAGTGGGGCAGGTACGGGGCAGGCACGTATGAAACAGGTGGGCTCATGGCGGTACGGAAGGCCAAGAGGGAAGGGAGGGGAGCGGCGCCTCGGCAAACAACGGCCGCTCCAGATACGCCAGGCTGAACGGAATCCGTGTTGGATTCTGTGCCGTTGCCTTGGCAACGGCTCAGCTCTCTCTCTCAGTGCCAGCTCACCTTCGCGAAAAGCAGCGCCTCGTCCACGGCCCCTCCGGACGCCCCCATGGTTTTCATGAAAGCCTGCGAACAAAGCGTGGAGTCAGGCGGCGGTCGCCATGAACGGGACGTCGCGGTGACGGCCACAGGCAGAGTCCCCGAGCCCTGGATAAGGACTCGGACGCGTTTAGAAATGGCGAAAACGCTTCTAAATAGCACGCTGTCGATCAGCGGCGTGACGCGCCGGCTCCATGTACGGAGCCGCCGTGCCGAAGCTGTTGCTGAGGCTTTCCGGCCAAGTCACTGAATAGAAAGAGCATGATTGGCTGCCGTGATGCAGACGTCACATCTCTCCCCGAAGCTCCCAGAGTTCCCTGCACATTCGTATCGGCACCCCGAGACCCACAAACTACATCAGGCCAACGGATACCGCTTTTTAATTCATATTTTCCATGTTTCATGGTCAACAGGCGGCATTTACCAGACGCCTGTATCCAGAGCACCTTACAATCAGTATTTACAGGGACAGTCCCCCCCCCTGGAGACACTCAGGGTTAAGTGTCCTGCTCAGGGACACAATGGTAGTAAGTGGGATTTGAACCTGGGTCTTCTGGTTCATAGGCGAGTGTGTTACCCGCTAGGCTACTACCACCCAGTAGTTACAGGGACAGTCCCCCCTGGAGACACTCAGGGTTAAGTGTCCTGCTCAGGGACACGATGGTAGTAAGTGGGATTTGAACCTGGGTCTTCTGGTTCATAGGCGAGTGTGTTACCCGCTAGGCTACTACCACCCAGTAGTTACAGGGACAGTCCCCCCTGGAGACACTCAGGGTTAAGTGTCCTGCTCAGGGACACGATGGTAGTAAGTGGGATTTGAACCTGGGTCTTCTGGTTCATAGGCGAGTGTGTTACCCGCTAGGCTACTACCACCCAGTAGTTACAGGGACAGTCCCCCCTGGAGACACTCAGGGTTAAGTGTCCTGCTCAGGGACACGATGGTAGTAAGTGGGATTTGAACCTGGGTCTTCTGGTTCATAGGCGAGTGTGTTACCCGCTAGGCCACTACCACCCTATACAGTTCAGCAGGAGGAAACCAGCATTTAACTCACGAGGTCCATCTTCCCAAGAGTAACATCCGGAAGGGTCTTTGGAAAAAGCAGAAAACCCACAAATAATCCTGATTATTGCTAGAAGAAGTGGGCGTCGGCCTCTCCCAACTAATCACTCATCTCCTACCAGCAGAAGTCTACAGATGGAGAACAATATTGTCTCTTTCTCATCACACATCCTGTCAAGTAATGAAATTCGGCAGTAATTCTGGGGTAAATATATTTTTGATCAGATCCAGAGAGGTTTTGTTTTCACTGCTTTGTATTGGTGTGTAATTCAGCACTGGATGTCATTTCAGCTACAATTTCATGATCATGCAGATTGATTATTGTGGGCTGGTAGTAGCCTAGCAGGTAACACACTCGCCTATGAACCAGAAGACCCGGGTTCAAACCCCACTTACTACCATCGTGTCCCTGAGCAGGACACTTAACCCTGAGTGTCTCCAGGGGGGGACTGTCCCTGGAACTACTGACTGTAAGTTGCGCTGGATAAGGGCGTCTGGTAAATGCTGGAAATGATTATCGGTGCTTTTTAAAGTACATATCATCATGTATTCTGCTCGTCCCGCGCCTCAGAAATATTCCTCATAGCCTTTTGCAGAGGGTGAAGATTTAAGCGGCAAAAGAGCGCTGCCACCTACTGGCCTGGCACATATGCTGCGTTTCTGAGTGGCACGGACCTGAGCTGTGATGCTGCCCGCCTTCTGCATCAGGGCCACCTCAGCAGGACTCTTCACCGCCCTCAGGGCGTGGGCGAGGGGGCGGAGAGGCTTGACTGAGGCCCCGCCCTCAAGCAGGGGCTGTATGTGGGTCTGATGGAGCCGCGGGTGGCAGGGCTGGGTCGAGTCGTACCACACGGTGCTGCCTGAGATGGGAAAAGTGAAATGTTGCAAACATGAAACAAACCTACTTCTGTCCTCAACAGGGGGCAGTGGTGGCCTAGCGGTTAAGGAAGCGGCCCCGTAATCAGGAGGTTGCCGGTTCGAATCCCGATCCGCCAAGGTGCCACAGTCCCCACACACTGCTCCCCGGGCGCCTGTCATGGCTGCCCACTGCTCACCAAGGGTGGTGGTTGAATGCAGAGGACACGTTTCACTGTGTGCACTGTGTGCTGTGTATCACAAGTGACACTCAATTCACTTTCACTTTAAATTCTCACCCAAACACGGTCCGAAAGACTGGGGCGGGTTCAACTGCATCCTCAGAACTTACACAGTGCGATCAAAGAAGAACCACTAGGTAGGCGCTGTGTCTTGAAGAGGAGAAAGTCCCATTTATTAATTCTACTCAATTTCCGCCGTTCTGAACATGATCAGAGATTAAAATGGGAGGGGCCTGATGATTGACAGGCCCCTCCCATTCTGGATGAGTGGCCGGCGATGTCAACACATGCAAAAATCATTAAATATCATTTTTCCTTCTTGCTGTATCCGTTTGTGTAAATCCTGAGGTTACTGAAAAAACTGCAATTCACGCCGAGGAAGGAGAGGTTTGGAGAGGAAGCAGAACGGCCATTTCTAGACGGACTCGGGGAACTCGTATTCATGTTAAATCATCTCACAATGTCACATTTTCATGTCAGGGGACCTTCAACACAACAGTTGCAAGTGGCTTTAACTCAAAGCGACTAACTCTCCACGAACACAAATCGGAAGCATGCTGTATGAACGAGCTGGAATAATCCAGGGCAAAAGCAGGTGTACGGGAGGTGTCCTCTGAAAGTGACGGGACTGTCATTGTGATACACTGCAGCGCAGCACACGGTGTCCTCTGTATTTAACCGTCACCCTTGGTGACAGTGGGCACCATGACAGGCGCCCGGGGAGCAGTCCTTCGTCAAGGGGACCCCAGTGGCACTTTGGCGGATCGGGATTCGAACCCGCAACCTTCCGATTACGGGGTAGATCCGAAGCCTGTGTGACCTCTGATGTTGTGTGGAATCTTGGGATACGTCGGACTGATGCATGCTGGGAGTGTACTGTACCTTTAAGGCTCTTGAGCACGAGGCCCAGCTCTTCAGTGCTGTGCACCCGGTCCAGCCCGGTCAGAGCTGCCGCCCCGTCCCGCCCGGACCGAGGTCCGTCCCACAGCTCGCGCGCCGGGTCCCTGCGAGGTACGAAGAGGGCGGCGGAGTCCGGGCGCCCGGTGCCGGACAGGACCAGCGCGCTGTCCGGCTCCAGAATGCCGGTGAGGTAGAGGAAGTCCTGGTTCTGGTGGAAGGGGTACGGGATGTCATTGGTCATGTAGCGGACGGGGTGGGACAGGACAATGACGACGTGGGACGTCCCAGGCCGGCGGTCCACTTGCGACTCGATGAGGGAGGCAAGCCTCTGGCGCCGGAGCTCAAACTCTGTCTGGGTCAAGCCAGGGGTCACCTCACCTGGACACCCAAGACCGCAATGTCATTGAATGGACTCTTAACATTGTCCCCACGTTGTCACCTACAACTCACCGTACTTCATCAGGTGGGGGTGAGTGTACGGACTTGGCTGGCCCAGGTATCTGCTTGGGACCTTCAGCGAAACCTTCCGACACGGACACCACCTGGTGGCACCTGGGGACAGAAGGTCACCACACTGGTCACCACACTAACCATCACACGGCTGAATGTCACAAAGTCCTTCACGTATTTGACAGAGTTGATTTAAAAGGTCAATCTCGGGATTAGAACACTCACCACGTGACAGTGAGGGGACACCCCGGCGAACCAAACTGGACAAGAGCGACATTGTCGGTCAGACGTTGCGTCACATGTTGCGAGTTCCCGGATGAGATATCTGCATTAATGACTCGTTAGTTATGAACATGTCGCGTTAAACGCGCTTTTCCGTCGAGACCCCCCGCGCCGTCGCCCGTAAGACCCCGACTCTCGTTGGTGGGTCGGTGTTCGGACGCGAGGCGTCCGATTGGCCGGCGGTGGAGTGACGCACTTTGCCTGCGACCTTAACGCATGGCCCTCGTCGGATTGTTAGGCCGCGTTCCAAACCGCGCACCAGGAAGGCTCCGGAGCACGTTTCCTGGGCCCTCGGCAGCGATATCCTCTAATGCGCATTCGCACGGAAGTAACTTATGAACGTGGGTTATATGCTCTTCCAGTTCCCCAAAATATAAAACAATGGTTGTGAATTCATTTTAAGAAAGTCCATTAACGGTGTTCGTGATGCCGTGTTTGCGTTTTAGCCCCGTGACATAGGAGTAGGGAACGCGCAGCGATTTGGAACGCGGCGCCGCGTCTGTCCCGCAGCGCGCCGGACTGAAAATCCCAAATCGCTCTAATTCAGCGGCAGGCGTCGATGAGGAAGTTGCCCGCTGGTGTCGGAGTTGCGTGGTCTCTGGAGCAGAAATCCCCGCCGAACTCAGGTGAGCCACAGCCCGCGCTGCGTTCGGCGCTCCTCGCTGGTTTTTTTGTCCGACGTTCCAGAATGTTCCGTTATAACGGCGGAACGTGATCGATTGGTTGATTGATTGATTGGTGGTGTGTTGGACGTGTAACGGTGATTTGCGTGTGTTGGCAGCGTTTAAACAGGGCCGATGGACCCGCGCAAAGTGTCCGAGCTGAAGGCCTTCGTGCAGCTGTGCACCAGTAATCCCTCCGTGCTGCACCTGCCCGAGCTGGATTTCGTCCGGACCTGGCTGCGTGGGTCAGTGTGGATCCTCTGTCTTTATTGTGGTGCCTTTAATATCACATTTAATGTTATTATTCTCCTAAAACGCCTTCATTGACCAGTGAACTTCTTACTGGGACGTTCGCCCACTTTCCAATGACTCCTAACCAGGGGCCTGTCCAGTGTGGGTCTGGGATGATTCTGGGGTGGCATACATGTCTTACCAAAAATCCAGCATATATATACACATATGCTGTGCTGAGAGATAATGAGCTGGGACAGAGTTGGGAGAAAGATGACATTTTTACATTTTACATTTACAGCATTTATCAGACGCCCCTTATCCAGAGCGACTTACAATCAGTAGTTACTGGGACAGTCTCCCCCTGGAGCAACTTAGGGTTAAGTGTCTTGCTCAGGGACACCCGGGTCTTCTGGTTCATAGGCGAGTGTGTTACCCACTAGGCTACTACCACCCTGAGAGAGAGTAAAACGATTCATTTGAAATGTGATGATTCTGGTGCAAATGTCTCCCCAGGTTGGGAGCAGATATCCCCTCGCCTGCTGCGAACGACTCGTCCTGCCCGAAGGTAAAGTAAGCGCGGCTGTAATCACGACGCGTGCCGCGTGCCAGAATCTGCTGTAAAAGAGGCGTGGCACTGTCTGCTGTGTTCAGGGGGAGTGTCCCTGCTCAGGAGCCCCGCCCCCGACTTCCGGCCCAGAGCCGACGCCCCCGTCCGAGAGCGAGGAGAGCGAGCTGGGTAAGCCCCCCCCCCCCCCCCCCCCCCCCCCCGGGAGAATGAGCCCCGCCTGTGGCGCCCAGGTACGGTCTGACACTCTCCGCTCTGCACCGCCAGAGATCGACGACGAGGGGGTGATCGAGCCGGACACGGACGAGCCGCAGGAGATGGGAGACTACGAGAACCTGGAGGTGAGTAAAGTTTTTTTTTAAATTCGGATGGCGGTGTGCGGTGTGAACTCGCGGCCTTTTTCAGGTTACAGATGAAATGATGGACCAGGCCAATGAGAAGAAGGTGCAGGCGATTGAAGCGATGGGAGAAGGTGGGTGTTGCCGTGCGCTGCTTTTCCCTCCATTTATCTCGCTGCAAAGTGTTTTATTTGATATCATATAGATTCTCCTTGAAATAAACGTTGCATGCGTCGTGTTACCTTGTTCCCTTGGTAACCGGGGCGTGTCCTCCACGTTCTTCGCTGTGTTACAGGAGACCTGCAGAAAGCTCTGGACCTTTTCACCGAGGCCATCAAGCTCAACCCCTGCCTGGCCATCCTGTACGCCAAGCGCGCCAGGTGAACGCGCGTTTCCGGGGACACTTGAACCCGGGTCTCCTGGTTTTAAATGGCGTAAACGCAATAAGAAGTAACGCACGCTTGTCTCTCACGCAGCGTCTACATCCGCATGCAGAAGCCCAACGCCGCGGTGCGGGACTGCGACCGCGCCATCGACATCAATCCCGACTCGGCGCAGCCGTACAAGTGGAGAGGGAAGGCGCACAGGTCCGCGTGCAGCAGGTTTTACGTCGCGTGGGCGGGCGAGGACGCGGACCCGTAGTCGGAAGGTTGCCGGTTCGAATCCCGACCCGCCCAGGTCCCCGGGCGCCTGTCATGGGGCCCACTGTCACCGAGGGTGACGCGTGTCACCGCGTTTCACAATGACCGTCGCTTCACCGCAGGCTGCTCGGCCACTGGGAGGACGCGGCGAAGGACCTGGCGATGGCCTGCAAGCTGGACTACGATGACGACGCCAGCACCCTGCTGAAGGAGGTTCAGCCCAAGGTAACGCCGCGCATCGCACACGCATCGCACACGCCGCACGCTTCTCCCCGCCGAACGCCGGCATCTGAACTCGCCGCGCCCCCACCAGGCCAACAAGATCGTGGAGCACCGGCGCAAGTACGAGCGCAAGCGGGAGGAGCGGGAGCTGCGCGAGCGGCAGGAGCGCGTCAAGAAGGCCCGGGACGAGCACGCCCGGGCGCAGAGGGTGAGTGGGCCGCCGCGCCCTCTAACCGCGCCCTCTAACCGCGCCCTCTAACCGCGCCCTCTCCCTGCCCGCAGGAGGAAGAGGCCCGGCAGCAGGCGGGCGGCGCCGCCGCCGCGGGAGGATTCCCGGGTTTCCCGGGTACGGTACACTTTACTTTTCAGACGTTTTTATCCAAAGCGACTTACAAGAGGACGACACCAGCAATTCTCATTCGGTTTCTATAGATTTTAAGTTCAAAACTAGGAGCCCCAAAAAGGTCCAACTTGTCAGGAATAGAACATGCCGGGAAGCGGGACAAGTTTGGGTTTTTTTGTGCGTGTGTAAGTGTTGGATTCGTCTGAAATACTCAACCCGGTGTGTGTTTTCAGCTGCTTCTTAAAGGTGGTGGTGGTCTCGGCTAGTCGAATGGGGCAGGACAAGTTGTCCCACCAGCCAGGGACAACATAGGAGAACAGAGTGGATTGGGATCGGAGACCCTGTGAAGAGGGGATTTTCAGTCTGGTTTCGTGTGCAGATCTGAGAGGGCGTGCAGGAGGGTATCTGGCTAGTAGTGTGTTGGTGTAAGAGGGAGAACTTCCATTTACAGCCCTGTAGGCAGCATCAAGGATTTAAACTGGATGTGAGCAGCTACCGGGAGCCGGTGGAGAGACGTGAGAAGAGGCGGGACGTGGGGGTGTTTTGGCTGGTTGAAGATGAGGCGGGCTGCCACATTTTGGACCATCTGGAGGGGTTTTATGGTGACCGCAGAGGCTCCAGCCAGGAGAGAGTTACAATAGTCCAGTTTGGAGATGACCATCACCTGGACAAGGAGCTGCGTAGCCTGTTGTGAGAGAAAAGGCCGAATCTTACGAATGTTGTAGAGAGTGAACCTGCAGGATCTGGAGATCGCAGCAACGTGATGTTCAGACTCAGTTTGTCGTCAATCCAAACTCCGAGGCTTTTTGCAGACGTCGCGGGTGTTAACAGTAGTGAGACGATTTGAATTGAGAGGTTTTGCTGAGGGGAGTTGGTGCCCGGAAAGATCTCAGTTTTGGATAAGTCCAGTTGAAGGTGTCGCTCAGACGTCCATGCCGATATGTCCGGGTCGAGATTTTTGTTGCAATAGACCGCGTATTCGGGCTTTATTCTAATCTGACTTGAAGTAACCGTGTGATGCCGCAGGTGGAGCGGGGTTCCCTGGTGGAGCGCCACCGTTCGGGATGCCAGGCCTGGACAAGCTTTTCAACGATCCTGAGGTTCTCATGGCCATGAAGGTAAAGAGCGTTCGGCGACTGTTACACGTAATTACGAAGCGCGTCCAGCATCGCTCGTACGGGATGCGCGCCTGGCTATTGAACCACTGACCACCGCCCCACGAGGGCGCCGTAGGCGTGGCTCGTGTAGAAATGTCTCCTGAAGCGCGTTACGTGGCAGGATTACTCGGTAATGCCGTTAACCACGCCTACTTCTTGAGCGTTTGGTTTGTAGGGTATTTTTAATAGAAATGGACCTGAACAGAATCACTTTTTCAGGATCCAGAAGTGATGGCAGCTTTCCAGGACGTGGCTCAGAACCCGGCCAACATCGCCAAGTACCAGAACAACCCCAAGATCATGGCCCTCATTTCCAAACTGAGCTCCAAGTTCGGGGGCCCGCAGGCCTGAGAAGATGCGGAGGAGCGTGGGGTGTGGCTGGGGTTGGGAACGTGGCGCCCGGTTTTAGGTGGGAAGCTGTAGGTTTACAGTGTAATTCGTGTTGTAAAATGAAATTGGCCCGTCTGTCCTCCTCGCCCCTCCAGAGTGAAGGCAGCTCTTTGCGTTTGACGCCATTAAGGAAAAGGCATGAGATGTTCTGTAGCAGGGGTCTCTGCCCGCCTGCTGTCCCCCCCCTCAGGTTCTTTTCTTCCTCCCCTCCACTTGCTGTCATGTAACATAACGCTCGCTCGCCATAATAATCTTACAACTGGCGGGGAAAATCTGTTCAAATTTCTATCTGGATTGAAGAAACCTTGTTTCATTAAAAAATAATTGTCAAAAGTGTGTGTTTAAAGTGAGATTTTTCTTTTTTTTTTCTACCCATCCAGCCCTTTTTGTTGGCGTAATTTGACACACAGAAGATGAATTTTACTGATGTTTAAAGGGGAGGAGCCTGTAGGCACGATTGACAGCTACAGCCCCCCCAGAATGCTGATTGGCTTGATTGCCAATGAATTTTTTTCACTATATAATAAAAAAACAATTGATCCAAATAACAACGCAGCATCGAGTGTTAATCTCAGAAGAACAGTAACGGGGCCTGCAGACGGGAGGACAAGGTTTTGCTGCTAATCTCCCCGCCGGGATTAAAGATTTGCACCGTGCCAGACGGGAGGTGGAGCAGCTCGCGGTCTGAGCTGCAACCAAAAGCACGTAGTCCGGTGGTGAAGGAAAACTTCAGCTTGTTCGCGACTTACATCGGATCGTAACTAAATGAGAAGAATGTCATGATGGAGTTCCCATGCTTTTAAAAGGGCTTCAAATCCCGATCCGCCAAGGTGCCACTGAGCAAAGCACCGTCCCCACACACTGCTCCCCGGGCGCCTGTCATGGCCGCCCACTGCTCACTCAGGGTGATGGTTAAATACAGAGGACAAATTTCACTGTGTGCACCGTGTGCTGGGCATCACATGTGACAATCACTTCACTTTACAATATGGTGGACCAAGTCATATTCAAAAAGATGCATAAACAGAGAAAACGTTTGCTTTTGGTCAAACTGAACTTTATTATTTACAACAGAACAAGGGGGTGCAATCTAAGAACAACAATTTAAACTTGGACATGAGACAGAATCAGGGATGACATCAGGAAAGCCAGAAAATTGTCCAAATATGCACTTCTAATGTCCATACCTGAAAGGAGGGAAAAGAGGTGAAGTGAAGCGCCGTTGTGAAGAGAAGGATGAAGAACATACATAAATTCACACTTACTTCTGGAACTCCCACTCTCTGTTGTCCAGGGGACACACTTGTCTGGTCTTCAGCCAGCGGGAGATGCAGTGGAAGTGAAAAGCGTGCTGACGAGAACACGTACAGTTCAGTCATTTTACTTCATGATGGAAGTATCAGACCCGCCATATTTATTTATACAGCACTTAGAATTAAAATTCAGAATGTAATGAAGTAAATGCTCACATTGCACACCCCCCAGGCCACCGTACACTCCTCTGACGTCGCGGACGCCTGGTTCGCTTGACACTCGATGCCTAAAAAGGAGAGAGGGGGAATTTTATACCTCCACATGGAATAACGTCATGGGCGATAAGTTTATATCTTTTTATGCCAGTGTACTGCGACTAGGAACCTTCCCAAGGGATTTTTTTTAAGTTCTACCTACCTAAGAAGCATCTTCACACACTTTGGGGCATGCAGGAGACCGGTGTACGAGTACGACAGAAGAAAGTGCAAAGTGGCACTTTTTCTCTTGGTGGCGCTATACCAAGGTGTCAAATTTCATATGTGGATATGATTATGATATGAGACTACATTTCACAGAAATATTCATTCAATCTCGATTGCTCAATGTTTAGAGAAATTTATCAAATTTCAAGACCGTTCCAGTTGTCAAAAAAATGCTTCGCAAATTGCCATGTTCTACATTCAAGCCAAACTTGGAGTGAATCCGATCCAGTTTCTAGGATCCTACTTTCAAATTCCTTTGTATGAGAAAATGAGCTATCGAGTGTTTCATAAATTAGTCTTAATGAGATACAAGTAGGGTGGTAGTAGCCTAGTGAGTAACACACTCGCATATGAACCAGAAGACCCAGGTTCAACCCCCACTTACTACCATCGTGTCCCTGAGCAGGACACTTAACCGAGTGTCTCCAGGGGTGGACTGTCCCTGTAACTACTGACTGTAAGTCGCTCTGGATAAGGGTGTCTGGTAAATGAGAGATACAGGCACGGTCTGTGTGTGAGCTTTGCGTGAATTGTGATGTGCGGGGCAGTAAAAGTGTGTTTTTGTGCATAGGAAGCACCTGAAAAACGATGAGAGACGTCTACGGGAAGGAGAATAACAATAATGATCTCTTTCGATTCTGTGCTAGTGGACGAGGGGGGTCACACCTCCTGCCGGGAGATTTGAAGGAGCTACTCACAGAGGTCCATGATGTGATTCCTACAGATGGCACAGTTGTCCACCACGATGTCCCACGCCCAAAGTGCCACGGCGTTCCACTGGAGGGGACGAAACAATGAATTTATACCAAGTTTCTTCCACATCCACTCACACAAACCACTGCTGCGTTTTACTTGCCCCGTCACGGAAACGTCTGATTGGTTTAAAAGAACAGCACACGTCCTGTCGGTGTACGTGATTGGCTACAAAGGCAGCGTCGCGTCTTTCAATTGGCTGTAACGCGACGACCAACGGCCCTGAATACGACGTGCATTTAGGTGTAAAAAAGAAGTTCGTGATTCGTAGTGCCACCATCGGTTTTGATTAGTTTGGATTTTCAGGGCCGTCCGGAAATGGCCCGGGCGGGTGGAGAACCAACTTCCCGTTGCGAGGGTAGCAGCTAAAGTTCGCATAGAGCAGCCTAATTCCTACCACAGTTATCAAAGTAGAAGGGTGAGCTCGACAGACCACATTAGAAATGTTGGAAATGTTCCATGCGCGGCCTTCACTGCCGGCCGACGGGCGGATAAATAAAACGCGCACTCATTATCGGTGGATGCTAACGCTAGCAGACCACAAGGCCGCACGCCAAAATGCGGCGACCGCTCGCCACGGGCCGCAAATACACGCAGTGCCTTCAAATGGTGAATAAATGCGCAACTCGACGAACGCGTCGAGCTACCTTCTTGACTTCGAAGCGCTTCTTGCTGCCACCGCTGTTTGTTCCGCTTGGCGTATCCACGTCCATCGCTGCAGCCATCTTCCCCTTCCAGGCGGTAATGACGTACAGCGCATGCGCCCGAGAATGTGCACAACTTTACTCACAATTATACTCGGACCTGATGCTATTAAACGACACGTTAGCGTTAGTTTACGTGGAAATAGACGTGCTTATCCAATCGTTAAAATACGCCATTGTATAAAATGTGGGGGGGAAAAGGGCAGGTTCCACCGAGATTTGAACTCGGATCGCTGGATTCAGAGTCCAGAGTGCTAACCATTACACCATGGAACCACGCACGTGCTCAGCTAGAATAACCATCGACTTAACATGTCAAAGACCGCTGAGCTGCACTTTTTTCACTGTAGGTGTTGACACATGTTGTTGTAGGCCAGGTAAAGATGATCTGGGGAGTCCCAGTGAAGGTTGGGGTCCTACGTGCTCAGCTAGAATAACCATCCACTTAACATGTCAAAGACCGCTGAGCTGCTCATTTTTCACTGTAGGTGTTGACACATGTTGTTGTAGGCCAGGTAAAGATGATCTGGGGAGTCCCAGTGAAGGTTGGGGTCCTACCTCCAGAGTGGTGAGATGCAGAGATCCAGACCATACTGGAGGCTCCAGAGAAACTGCTGGACTCTCCCTGCTGAAGGTAGTAAGTAAGCCAGTTGCATAGTCTTCCACACCAGACAATAAAGATATTCGGATTCTGGGGTATCAACAAGTACACTACGAAGATTGTAAATGTGAATAACATGGCCCCCTGTGAGGATTAGGATTTTGTCCACAGTGATCCACGCAGGAATATACTGTATTTTGTTTACTGTATTTTTCTCTGCAGACTTCTTGTCTGCAGCCAATCCTGACAACTATCTCAATTTTACTGATAAAAATATCATTTTAAAATATTATAAATAAAGAAATATCATTTATAAATAAAATATCATTTTAAACATTGGTTTTGAACCACTGCAGCATTATCAAGCTTTAGGCCAATTTCAAAGTTACCCTTTTTATATATATGTGTGTGTGTGTGTGTGTGTCTTTTTGAACAGAATGGCAATACTGGAAGTTTTTCAGTCTGGGTTTAAATCACATTACAGTACAGAATAGGCTCTGTTAAGAGATTTTAATGACATTCTCTTAGCAAACGATTCAGGGGACTCTGTATTACTTTTGCTTCTCGGTTTAACAGCAGCTTTTGATACAGTTGTTCGTGTTATTCTTGCTTCAAGGCTGGAGCATTGGGTGGGTATTAGGGGTCCAGCCTTCAAATGGTTCAAATCAAATCTGTGTGGTAGGAGCTTCTGCGTCTCTATTAAGGACTCCTTTTCATCCTCTATGGCGCTTCTGAGGGGGATACCACAGGGCTCCATTCTGGGTCCTCTTTTATTCTCATTGTGAAAATCTAACCCCAACGACACCCCAGGGTTTGGTAGGAGTATACAACCGGTCCAATAATTTTATCAAATTTAGCATTTTTTGTTGGACTGAAGCACACACCCCTTGGTCACATTAACAACCTGATCACAATGAAAACTCAACATACGTACAGAAAACTGCAACACCATTAACACAGAATACTAATGAAAAAAAACAAACCCACACAAACCAAACCAAAAAACTAGCACTACGTAGTTCGGAGCGCTGGCCATGTGGGGGAAAAAATATGAAAGTGGAAAAAAATGTAAATGTTGCCTGGATGGCCCTGCAGGTTCCCAGGAACGGTCCCTCTCCTTGCATAGGATCCTGAAAGAGCTTCTAACAGGACTATAACAGGTGAAATACAGGGGATGGAGCACAGCATGGAGTCATTTACATTTATAGCATTTACCAGACATCCTTATCCAGAGCGCAGTCCCCCCCCGGAGACACTCAGGGTTAAGTGTCTTGCTCAGGGACACGATGGTAGTAAGTGGGATTTAAACCTGGGTCTTCTGCTTCATAGGCGAGTGTGTTACCCCACTAGGCTACTACACCCCTACCACCCTGGAGTCCAGACACTTCAGATCACCATGGATACGAGCAGTGTCATAAAGCCTTAAAGGCGACTACACAGAATTGTACCATGCACTCACAACATATACCAGTCACACTAAATCACCAGGGTCACAAAACACAATGTTTCTTTTCATATCTATGCAGATGACTTCCCCTGAAGTGTAACAAGCGGTGCTCGACCCAGCCTCTGCTCGACTGTCTGACTGATGTCAAGAGGTGGATGGTGAGACAGAATGTATGCTTTTTGGTAGTGGTGAGCCCTGGTGACCCCCTTGTGAAAAGCACTGATTACAAACCTAAGTGTTAAAATGGACTCAACTCTGAAAATGGATGCACAGGTTAACAATATTGTAAAATCGTGCTTTTTTTCAGCTGAGGCGCCTGTCTAAACCTAAGCCAGTCCTTTCCAAACGAAATCTGGAAACAGCATTACATCCCGCCTTCACTTCTGTAATTCTTTGCTTTTTGGGATCAGCCAGACATCTCTAGCTCGCCTTCAATTAGGACAAAAAGCAACTTGCACGATTTCTCACTGGTACAAAATCACGGGACCCCGATCTTAGCCTCACTACAGCGACTCCCTGTCTGTTCTACAGTCTGTTCTAAAATGATTTTATTAGTTTTTAGATCACTGAAGGTCTCGACTCTGGCCTGTTTATCAGACCATCTCCAGTCTTAAACTCCACTGTTCTCTCAGGCCTTCAGACCAGAGACTATTGTCTGTTCCTCGGTCACATTACAAGCTCGGAGGTGACAGGGCCTTCACGGTGGCCGCACCCACGTCTATGGAAGGACCTGCCAATCACTGTGTTAGAATCTCATTTAAAAACTCACTTTTTCACCCTGGCTTTTAACCCAGTGTGACGGGGTTCTTATACAGTGTTCTTATGCAGACCTTCCTTAACTCTTTTACTGTGTTGTTTTAAATGTTTTCTGTTTTACTCGACCCCTTCTTTCATTCAAATTGCTGCTTCTCTCTTATTTTATTTCATACTGTTTTCTTTTTATTCTTTATTTTTAATAAACTTTTTTCCATGTCTGTCCTGTTCCTGATAATTTATTATTATTATTTTTTTATTTATTTTAACGTAAAGCACTTTGTTGTAGTATACTACTAAATATGGTACGGTATTCTACTCCTTACCACTGGAAACAGCCATTAATTCTCTCCTTTCCTCACCTTCCCTTTCCATGGGTCATCTCTGTCCACTATCTTCCAAATTCGAAAGGACTTCTCCCCCTGCTCCCTGGCTGTCTCGCTGCAGGGACGAAATACCTCACACCTACTGTATTATCAGATTCTTCTGTACAAATTCCCCACTAACCTCACCTCTGCTAAAACTGAGCAAAACTGGAACCCTCAAATACTTCACAACATACTCTCATCTCTACTCAATCCTCCCGCCCAGCTTCCCTAACCGCTGAAGAGTCTACAACCCCTACTCCACCAACGACTCGACCAATTTTCAAAGCCTACATTAGGATGAAGCCATCCAGATCACATGTACAGGCGATCCAACCACCTGTCCACTGGATCCAGTCCCCTCCACGAATCTCCAAACCGTCTCTCCGGACCTCACGTCATAAATGGATCGATTACATCTGGCCACGTAACGAGCCGGGGTTCTTCCAATCCTGAAGAAAAGCCACCGCTGATCCTGCAGACATCAGCAACTACAGACCAGTGTTTCTTTTCTCATTTCTTTTAAAAGCCTTCACTTCATCAGTCTCAGAACAACCTTATTGTTCTTATTCTCATCAACCTCAAGCAGCATTCTGTACAGTTAAGCACGTTGGAAATAAATAAGTAGCACTTGCCATAAAGCTGCAGCACAGCACACGGCGTTACAGTGAAATGTGTCCTCTGCTTTTAACCATCACCCTTAGTGAGTAGTGGGCGGCCATGACAGGCGCCCAGGGAGCAGCGTGTGGGGACATGTGATCTGTCCCTGCCAGTAACTTTGGAAGCCCATAAACATGATCATGGAACTTCTGAAATCCGTACACGAGTCCCAAGCTCTCCTTTTCAACTTGTGCGTACCTGCACTCAGCACTGGTCATCGTTCTTGACGCATTGGCCACTGGTCTCCAGATGATTGATGACGTGTCCATTTGTCTACATGTTCAGATGTCCCTCGTCTCATGCCTCTTATGTTCTATCAAACATGCAGTTGTGGATGATTTTCCAACAGAATTGATCATGCCTAGTGTACGTAACATATATTTTAGTCTGTTAGACTTGGCATATCCAGTATTGCTTTTATTTTGCTTTCATCCAGTTCTACACCTTCTGCTTCCGACAACTTGTCTCTGAGAAAGGTGATCTCCTTCACTCCAAACTGACATTTTGACTTGTTCAATTTCAATCCAAAGCTGTGGACTCGTTGAACCCTGTCATTGTGTTGCTCCATTGTAGATCCCCAGAACACCATATCATCCACACACATACGTACATCCTCAACGCCCTCTATGATGCGCTGATGGCCTCCGTGGTTATATCTGGAAATTGATTCACTATCGATTGATTCACGCTGTCCCATGCATTTACATTATTAATGCAATAGACCCACTTCACTAAGCCTACATTTACATTTACAGCATTTACCAGAGCGACTTACAATCAGTAGTTACAGGAACAGTCCCCACCTGGAGACACTCAGGGCTAAGTGTCCTGCTCAGGAAGTGGGATTTGAACCTCGGTCTTCTGGTTCAAAGGCGAGTGTGGTACCCGCTAGGCTACTACCACCCTGTTAGCCTAAGTGCTCACATGCAGTGTCAGTAATGAATCATGTCCCTCAGATGATGCTCTTCACCTTTACTCTGCATTTGCCTTTTGTTTTGATGCTTTGTCCATTCAACCCATTTGTCCTGCCCAACACAGTGGGGCAGTGGTGGCCTAGCGGTTAAGGAAGCGCCCCCCGTAATCAGAAGGTTGCCGGTTCCAACCATGAGGTGCCACTGAGCAAAGCACCGTCCCCACACACTGCTCCCTGGGCGCTGGTCATGGCTGCCCACTGCTCAATCAGGGTGATGGATTAAATGCAGAGGACAAATTTCACTGTGTGCACCGTGTGCTGTGCTGCTGTGTATCACATGTGACAATCACTACACACTTTAGAACACATTTTGCATCTGGTCTCTGTTCAGCCTCTATTAGCTGGACATCAGCCTGTGCCACCATGAATCCACGAAGAATGAATCTGCGAGGACCGTTTCTTCCACTGTGGGGACACGGTCACCTCCATTCTGTTTTACTTCTGAATAGTATTGCTTTGCATATACTAAGGATACTAAAGGATTTCTTCCTTTACTGTACAGAAAACGGCAGTGTTTTAGTAAGTATAGTTTAATGTGTATATATGTATATATTTTTCTTTTATGATTGCACTATGGGGGGGTCTGTGTGAAACATTATTTCAATACACGGTGTACTGTGTACACTGTCGTACTGACAATAAACCAACCTTGAATCTTGTATTAACACGCTGCGTGCAGTTCAGTAGCCAGCAGGCGGCGCCATAACTCCACCAAATGACCCGATCTGGCCACAGAAAAACTAGACTAAAATAAAACGATCTGATTTATTTGATATAATTTACTCTCCTACTCGATCAATGCATAAAATATTATAAACATTTTATGGAACACTATATAATCACTAGATACTCAACAGGTAGCTTCACCCAACACGATCTTCAGTGGGGTCAGGTGACCCCGGTGATCCTGAGACGTTAACATTCATTACGTGTATGTGTGGAACGTCCAGTCATTGACGATTACATGTGAGCGTCTGATGTGATGGTCCTCTTTCTTTTCGGTTGGCCCTGTGGCTGGGGGGTGGCATCTGTCACTCCACGCCTTCCCATGGCCTCAGCGGTCGGGGTTGGCAGTTGTGGGCAGCCTTCCAGCCGCCTCTTCACGTGTGCTGGACAAGCTCCTGTGAGAGCTCTTTCAGGAAGAGCCGCCACGCTTTGGTGACCTGGGTGCTGGATTCTGGGAGCCGTGGGAAAAAACGTTTTATACGCATTTAGGGCACCGATGGCGAGGAGGTTGCACCACAGGCCCATGGTGTCCTGCTATAGAGAATAACCACTTCTGTTCTTGGACATAGCTGGCCACAGTAACACTGCCGTGGAATTCAAACCTCCCTGGACATGGCAGCCTTCATCAGAGGACGGCTTGATTCATGAATCTGCTGCAGTACTCCCGGACAACGTCTTCCCCATCCCATCTGTTCAGCATGGGATGCATGCATTACCAGAAGACCCAGGTTCAAACCCCACTTACTGCCATCGTGTCCCTGAGCAGGACTCTTAACCCTGAGTGTCTCCAGGGGGGGACTGTCCCTGTAACTACTGACTGTAAGTCGCTCTGGATAAGTGCGTCTGGTAAAGGCTGTAAATGAGATGAAAAGCTGCCTGCGGTTGAACAAGAATCACTGAATGCCACCACAAGAGGTCGCTGTAACCAGAAACAGAGGGCTCGTAGTACATTTACAGCATTTACTAGACGCCCTTATCCAGAGCGACTTACAATCAGTAGTTACAGGGACAGTCCCCCTGGAGCAATTTAGGGTTAAGTGTCTCACTCAGGGACACAATGGCAGTAAGTGGGATTCGAACCCGGGACTTCTGGTTTATAGGCGAGTGTGTTACCCACTAGGCTACTACCATCCTGGTTGACCAGGAACAGGTCTCGTATGTGTAGACCATATGGCCTGTTTCCGTCCACAGGACTTGGTCATCAGAACGCAAGACACGGCGAATTTCTTCAGATCTTTCAATGGCCATAGTGGGATTTTGTATAGGACGTCCAAACTGCTCACAGATTGCTCCATCCCAGTCCCTCTCACTTCCTGCAAGAAGGCCATTCATTCGACTTCGGGGACATTTCTCCTCTAGCTGTTGCTACTCTCCCGTCACATATCATCATGTTTGACTCTCCAACTCAGTCAATAAAATAAAACATTAAAAACATTAAGAATCACTAGACACTGCAACAGAGGAGCGCATTTCAGAGGACCAGAGGAAGAGACAGCGTCCCTGTTTTTAAAGATGCGAGATATTCACGTTTTACTTTCTTGAGATCGAACAGTTGATGTGCTTCGCTACAACTCCGAATCTAACTTTCAGGGATTTGGATTTATGGCAGCATAAGAGGAAATAGCAAAATAAATACACACAAAAAAAACATCCCTTTCAATTATTATAATGATGACAGGACATTTAAATAGTATTTATTACATTTACCTGGCTGCCGTTTTTTTTTTTTTTTTTCGGATTTTGACGTTTCTTTATAAAAAGATCCCAGAAGGGGACATGTGAATCTCTCAGTCCTGCTCAGTCTATTCCACTGAATTTGCAAATAGTCCAACGCTGTCCCTTTGCGACCCGGCGGTGGGGAGGGGGTCCCGTCTCAGGCGTCAGGCCTGATCCTCTGCAGGGTGGACTTCAGACGGTCTCTGGCGCTGGAGCACGAATCGCAGGCCTTGCTGTGTCTGGAGGGTGAAACGGTTTTATTTGGATGCGGCGTGGCCTTCATCCGTAGCCGTCTGGGGAGGGGGGTGTTACCTGGAGAGGAAGGCGTGCAGGACGTCAATGTGCTCCTGCGGGAAGTAGTCCTGCTGCACCACGTGCTCCAGAACAAACAGGTGGCCTTCCACCACCCGCATGGGCTTCACCTTGTCTTCACTCTAAACCACACATTTCAGTTAGACACTCGTTTGATCATTAGGGGAAATGTAGGAACAAACAGAATCAGGGCTGCTGCCTGAATGGTACCTTCAGTAGACCAAGCATCACCAGCAGAGAGGAAATGAACTGGAAGCTCTGGAAGGACTGGCTGGAGAAGGCTTTCCTAAGCACTGCATCTGCAAACACACCATTTCAGATTCCTCTCAGACTAGATAAAAAGTGAAGTGATTTTCACTTGTGAAACACAGCAGCACAGCACACGATGCACACAGTGAAAGGTGTCCTCTGCATTTAACCCATCACTCTGAGTGAGCAGTGGGCACCATGACAGGCGCCCGGGGAGCAGTGTGTGGGGACGGTGCTTTGCTCAGTGGCACCTCAGTGGCACCTTGGTGGATCGGGATTCGAACCGGCAACCTTCTGATTACGGGGCCGCTTCCTTAACTGCTGGGCCACCACGTCCCCATCATGACGTATAATCTGTCCTCAATGTGCGTGTCCGGACACAAATGTACAGACAGCGAACTTCTTCAGAGAAAGTCAGAAGCTGAAGTAAAATCGTATGATCTTTACTGTTGTCCTCATTTAAAAAACAGACACATTTACAAAGATCAGTGCGGTACTCTCCTTACCGACGATACCTTCACAAGGCAGCTTTACGCCGTGAGGCACGTCAGAGCACCGTGTGACTGGGTCAGCCTATCAGAGGATGGCTGGAGTCATCATTACAGAAAGTGCTCATTTACGTCCCCGTAAGACGGAACAACGTACGAGGTGCATTATTTGATTGACATAATAAAAGTGAAGATGACAGTCTTTTACCAACACTGTCCAGGACCGCGTTCTTCACGTCCTCCTCCTCCTTATAAACTGAGGAGATCTTCAGGAAGGCCTCGGCTGTTGCACCAGCATTTCCTACATCCACCTTCGAGACAATCCAGAAAACAGACTTTATTTTGTGCCGAGACACATTCTGACGTCTGCTGGATACGGATATTTCTGGAACGTTACCTGCTGTTCAATAAGCAGGGCTCTCTTGGCCCCCAGGCGAAGCAGCTTGTCTGGGGAGGGGAAACTAAGGAACGATCCGACATCGGGAGGGCGAGGGGCAGAAGGTGGCGTGGTCACCTGCAGGGAGGTCGTGACAGAGCAGGCTACTGGGTATATTGTTCCATGGTCAAAACGTTGGGAAAGTCTTCAACTGACCTGATTCACCCCACTGTCCTCTGCCTCATCCTCCTCATCCACATCTTCCTCTTCGTTGTCATCATCGTCGTCATCATCATCGTCGTCGTCGTCATCATCATCATTTTCATCAACATCATCATCATCATCATCATCTCCAGGTTCACCCTCATCATCACTGCAGTGTACGGTATAAAGATCAGAAGGATATTAGTCCAACCAGAGGTCCATTCCCTGACCAGAGCGTCAGCAACGTGATGTCAGCGATCACCATTTAACGTCTCATAAGAGCCACTGACCCTGGAACTGCAACCATGGCAACGCAGCCACAGCCCGGTGTAGATTTTTTTTATGACTGGTTAAAACTATTTATTGTGTGGAGGAACACATCATGTTCTTTAGCTCAAACATAAACTTTATTTATAACATAGTCATAATCAATAATAACACGGTACGCCAACATATGACTCGATCTCTTTGACCGGGATTAATAACGTTTCTGATTGCGGTTACCTGAGCGAGCCCAGCAGTTCTCCCATGTTCATGCTCTCCAAGGTCTCCCGCAGAGCCTCGCAGCCTTCCTCACCTAGACTGTTACCTGAAACGGCACGTTCAGTTCAGCGCGAACACGCGGCTTCTACGCGACTCTGAAGATGTATGAAGTACCGTTCAGGTCCAGCTTCTCCAGATGCTCTTTGCGGTGCACAGCCCTCGCCACCACCAGCGCAGCTTCCTCTGTAATCTCTCCAAACGACAGGTTGAGTTCCTGCAGGTCATAAATACATCCTACTGCTCTATACGAACCACTCTGAAGGGTAGATCTGGGGGGTGCTAGTAGCGCTGTAATGGAGTCTGTGGTTAAAATGCACGAGGCCTTTACCTTCAGGAGAGGCAGGCCCTCAGTTAGAGCCTCTGCGATGGCAGCGGCTCCCTCAGAGCGCACCAGGCAGTCACCAAAGTTGATCACCTGCACACTGCGCAAGTGCTTCAGTGCCTGAGCATGGGAAGGAATGGGGGTTAAGTCATGTATCCATAACCTACCCATCCCTTATTCAACAATTTATTAGAATAATAACCGTGAAGAACGTGGCACAAACGATACCATGCTACCTTTAGTGGCCGATCGAGACCACTGGTATTTTACAAAATCATATTGTTGCACGGTAATAAGAACACTATAGAAAAACCGGATTATTAGCAGCGCAGGGCACCGTACCTGAGCCATGGCGATTGCCCCTTTCTTGGTAAACGTGTTGTCGTTGAGGTTGACCACACGGAGCTGGGAGTTGTGCTGCAGAGCATTAGCCAGCGCAGTGACTCCCGGGTGGTTGATGCCATTCTGGGGCATGTGCACCTCTTCCAGGCTGCCAATCATCTGAAATTCAACATGCATGCAGACGTAGTCTATAACAGGACTCTGCATAATCAGGGCCATATGAAATCAGTCGTATTTTAGTTCTTCTGATTTCCACGGTTTCCGTTATAAACATTTATTCACCTAAAACTGATGTGCTAATGTAGCGGGCGGGAAAATAATAACCTGAAATATACTAAATTATATTGAATCACTGTTCAACAATCAGTGTGCTTGAGCATTTAGTCTTTTAGAAACCCTTTATTACACTCTTCCTTTTGTAAAATAAAAGTGCTTCACATTTTAAATAAATAAACATTGACGAGGCCTGGAATACAGAAGAACTGCGCAGAACCGATCGGATTCGACACTGACAGCCTCTCCGCCAGCGCTGGCCGTGCGTTTACATCCAGTCCCACCTCAACAGGAAGCGCGTGTAGCGGGCTGCAGCGGCCAGAAACGCAAAGCATACGCAATTCCGTTTTTTCTCGGATTCCGTCAAAGGGCCCTAAATGATTAATGTCATCATTACCTGGAAGGCCTGGGCAAGTGCAGTAGCTCATCGTTCTCCAGTCGGTTTTCTGCCCGCAATGAACACCTTCAGCTTGAGGGCGGCGCCTTTCGCACTCGACTGTTTGTGGCACTCGATCAGAGAGGCAGCCAAGATCTGGAGAACATTCAACAACAAGAAGAAATGACATTAAACAATGACATTATTCTACATAAAACTAGTGCCGAGACCAAGATGGACGCTTTAGTGGGGGGAGAAACAACCGCAGTAACTATGACATCGCTGTATGTTTCTGGAGAATTAAAGTGATTATTATTGTCATTGTGAGACACTGCAGCACATCACATGGTGACACGTGTCCTCTGTATTTAACAGTCACCCTTGGTGAGCAGTGGGCACCATGACAGGCGCCAGGGAGCAGTGTGTGGGGACGATACCGAGATCAAGGGGACCTCAGTTGGCAACCTTGGCGACTCGGGATTTGAACCCACAACCCTTTGATTATGAGTGCACTTCTTTTGTTTTGGAACCCGCCCCCAGCTCACCTTGCCCCCGCCGATGCCCATCCCGCAGTTGTTGAGACGAAGCTCCTGCAGGGTGGTGGCACGCCTCGCTCTTCAGCAGCTTCTCAATGCCCTTCCCTCCATCTGGCCCAAAGGCGTTGTCGCTGAGGTCAAGCACCCTTAGACGGGCACCAGCGGTCATTAGTGCAGCACCCAGGGAATTCTGGGTAGGATGCACAGAGACATGCTGCATTACAGGCAGAAACAGGACATTTATCCCAGCAGGTATCCCCACATGAGACTCACCAGTAGCAGGAGGGATCTCTGAACGCAGCCGGCCGGTGAACATGTCGCTCCAGTAGCAGCACTGAAACACATCAATGGATGAAAGGAGACCAGCGTGCGGCTCAGACTATAATTACCGTCTTATAAACGCTTCCTCTCCTGGCTGTCCTGAAACGAGCTTTGGATATCAGTCAGATAGGCTTCAGTTATATTGTAGGTTTTTTTAATGGTTTTATACTGCCGTTATACTCCGCATAGAATGAAGGGAGCAAAACGGAAGAACAAAACGTCATCCATTTATCGAGGTTGCAGATGAGTGTCCTGGAGGAAAATGGCACCAGTTAATAAAAACTGGAATATTTACATTAGAACTGAGTGTACAGCTTTTTTTTTCTTCTTTCTTTTGATGTTTGATTAATAATAATAAAACAATAAGAACGTTTACCTGGAAGTCGCTCTTGTCCTCCAAGGCTTTGGCGATGGCCTGTGCGGCTTCAACTCCAACAGTGTTCCCCTCCAGGCGAAGGGCCTGGAGCCCCTGGAACGCCTTGATGTCCCGGACAATCGTCTCCACTAGAAGCAGGAACAGAGCCCGGCATGAGTCCCAGCACTACGCGAACCGGACTGCCGCCACACGAGTCCGGAGAGCGGGGACCACGATGAGCGAAGGCGTCCTTACCCGACGCCGCGTTGTCCAGCTTCAGGGCCTTGTCCCTTGTAGCTTCAGCTCTGCTTCCCCCACCTGCGTCTTGGCCAACGAATCGGCCAACTGTGCGACATCCTCGGCAGCCATGACGAGGCCTGCACAGCAGAAACAGCAGAAACACATCACAGTCAAACACCCGAGGAGGCCGCGACTGTAAAAAATACAGAGAGACAGACATGCCTGGAGGCAACTCTTTAAAAACGGATGCTGCGTCGCAGTGGAAGCGGATTAAACATTGAATACAACACGTACGACACTTTAAACAGCACTTTAAAACAGAAACGTTGTCCTGAATAATCACGATAATCGTGAAAGTAGGTCACTGTGTGCCAATTATTTGACACAGGATAGTTATACTCGTGTGAATGTTTTATCGTTTCCCATATGGATTTGAGTCGTTTAATGCCCCGCGTTAGCATGTAGCTACAGTTAGTTCACAGAAAGAGGGCGGCTGCCGCTCCTGGATATACGACAAACATACTGTATAAATCCGGCTATCGATCAGCTTGGAGATGATAATGATGTGAACACGAAAACAGTCCGACTCGGTACCTGCTGTACGAAATGAATCGACGGAACCGGTAAACGCACTCAAAACGCGTCCTCCCGCTCGCTGGCGTGACCGAACAGCGTCACTCACCACGACTTCTCGCGTTGCACCGCGGCATTTGAGGTTGGTCCTGGGATTTGTAGTCTTTATAAAACCCGCTTATAAAACGCGTCCTTCCGCTCGCTGGAGTGACCGAAG